>NC_136966.1:44681144-44716144 GCF_032717465.1 Coenobita brevimanus
TCAACAAACGAGCTTATTTTTCTTACGAAGTGCTTTCCTTAACTCTATTAACACGATGCCATTATTTGTCTTGGTTAACTCCAGACGATGTCACCCATTTTAAGGCCGACTTTCTTGACCTTTCGAGGTTAGATCAAGCTTTCATTGACTTCCTCACCATGAAATGTTGCCCCATGGCTGCTTAAAATCATCTGTTCAGCACCCAGTAGAAATAAAACAGATAACTAGTAGCAAAGGGTTTTTGCAAATCTACTTTCACTCTGAGAAAACTGCCTCTGACTAGTTCATGGCGCAACGCTTTCATTACCAGAGGCCTCTCCTACTACGTATAAAATTGCTTGGGTGTTGTGTGGAAAAAAGTCTCACTGAAGGGGTTTATAGTGTATTAGCAATCTGGCGTTTACTGCAGTCTTGCGACCACTTCATTCAGTTATAGGGACACCTACACTGGTGAGCAAAAGTTCGTCGACAGTTCTTTTTCACGGTTCCATATTTCTCATCCATACCCAAACGATAGAATCATTCTTTCACATGTTTTTTTGTTGTGAACTTTATATTGCTGTTGCATAAAATTCTAGTAGTTCATGTAACACATTCTACTGCCACAGTCGACAGAGAAGTGCTGTCGAATTTTTGCTCATGATTGTACAGTAGTAAATGGGTTGTAAGCAATTCCCTTCAAACACTTCAATACTTAACCGTCTTTTTCTACTTCTGTTACCGTCAGAATATTTAATTAACGCATTCAATCCGATGACGTATTTTTCACTTTGGTCTACCTATGTACAGTACAAAAGATTTTTATTTAATTCAGGACAGATTTGCAGTAGTAGTAGTAGTTGTTCCCTAGGCAGTCTGGCCGAACAGCCCCGAGTCCCTAAAGAAGGCAATGGCCGAGACCGGGCTTTCCCACAGAGCTCTCAAGGAGTGTATGTTGCGTTGTTTGCGTTGGTGATTGTGTGCAATGCAGTCTTCCATAATGTGCTTAACAGTATGGGGTGCTGTGTTATATTCTGGACAGGCATCTGCGACGGAGTCATCCAGCCTCTTGTGGTAGCTTAAGAGGGCTGGATGATGCCCACATCTCAGCCTGGCCAGGTGGATCCTGTCCTCTCGAGGGAGATAGGATTCAGAAGGGTTGATATCAGGATGCTGTGCATGCAGCTGTGTGTTGTCTTTAAGTGACTGAATGGAGCGGCGAGTGATCTGAGTATGGATATGCTTCTGGAAGCTCGTCTGAGGTGGGCGAGGGGGGAGAGATGACAGTATTTGTGTCTGATATCGTGTGCTGGATGTTGTTTTAATGTTCCTTGGTGTGTGTGGATGTGCTGCCATGTAGTGTAGTGGATGTTGTGGGTTTGTGGAGGCTGCAGCAAGAATTTGGATGCCTCTCATGTTCAGGTGATCCTTGACTTTGAGGACTTTGGTTTATTGATTAGGTGGTCTGTGGGTGTAGTAGCTGTGTAGCCTTTGATTATTTTTCGGGCCTTGTTCTGTATTTTCTGTAGAGTGTTGTAGTGTGTTTCAGTGAGGTTAGGAGCCCAAGAGAGGTGGCCTGCAGTCCTACCGGACCCAGGTTCAAATCCCCGGTGGGACAGGGAACAGTTTAAGGATTTGAATTTCATTAAAGCAGACTTTACTGCTCTACCAGAAGACCCGCCGACATGTCGTAATAATACCCCCGCTAATAGTGATTACACCGGTCCTGTATGAGACAGCCCTAGCATGTATTCAGTATGGACGGTGGGTGTTAGCGCCGAAACGGTGACATGTGGGGGTGTATGGTATGTAGGAGGACTACTGGGCCTTGAAAGGATGCTGTGAAGCCTATGCCCAGAGTCGGACACACACACACACAAAAAAAAGTAGGGCTTGATAATTCATCACAGAACGTATATATTGTTTGTATACTGTGGTGGTGGTTTCTTTGTTGTGTCCGAAAGTTGTATGGGTATGTGACCTCAAGGCATTGAGTCTTGGTGTTGTTTCATTTTTAATGTTTGTGATGTGTTGTTTAAATGACATTGATGTATTGTATGTTACACCAAGGATTTTGTGTGTGTGTGTGTGTGTGTGTGTGTGTGTGTGTGTGTGTGTGTGTGTGTGTGTGTGTGTGTGTGTGTGTGTGTGTGTGTGTGTGTGTGTGTGTGTGTGTGTGTGTGTGTGTGTGTGTGTGTGTGTGTGTGTGTGTGTGTGTGTGTGTGGTAGGGGAGTGTTGTTTATGGTGAGGTGTGGCATGTGACTATGGAGCGGTGGCGTCTTCGCCGTGGGTCTACCCCCCAGCGGCTGTCGAAGGGAAGAGGGGGGCAGCATGGGGGCCAAACCACCGCAAACCCCCCCGGCCCCTCACGGGGCCCGAGTACCTGGGAGTGGCTTCGGTCGTCCGGACAAATACCACATCCCTACATTGCTGTTGTTGCTGTTGCTGTTGTTGCTGTTGCTGTTGCTGCTGATGCTGTTGTTGATGCTGTTGTTCTTGTTGCTGTTGCTACTGTTGTTGTTGTTGGTGTTGGTGGTCCTGGTGTTGGTGTTGCTGTTGTTGTTGCTGTTGTAGTAGCATCAGGTTCACTTGAAATCTGAACCCGGCTGAAGCTGCAATCATCCTGTAGTTCACCATCCTCCTTTTCGGGGATAGGGAAGTAGCTGAGGGACGTTTGTGTAACCAGGTGATGGAGCCGCTTGGTTACATCGGTGCTACCACATGAAGGCATCTCTAAGGAACACCACAAGAGGGGTTGAAGTACGATACACCCTTCGTAGTAAAAGGTGGAAAACTTGAACAGGACCACTTCTCTCCTCTAAACTCCTTCATTATGATAATTTACTTCCAAAGATGAAATAAATCGTCAGGCGGGTACAAGAAGAAAGGCGTCATCGTACTGAAGGAGTTACACGGCAGATCTGAATGTTTCCTGCTGAAGTGTGTGAGTAATGTTGATTAAACAAAGCGAGGAAATCCATCAACCAGGGAGAGGTATATACGCCACTTCTTCAACTTTTCTCCTTCAGTCAGTTTCTGCTTTCTAATTAGGTTGCGTGTAAGCCGGGTAGTGCGAGGAGTAATGCTTGCTAGCTTGAGGAATCCTTCAAATACATAAATAAGCAAATAAATGAAAAAGTAAATAAATATAAAACACGTGCATGGAAATCAGTTATTCTGTTCACACACACACACACACACACACACACACACACACACACACACACACTTATAAATTTAAAGATATGTATGATAAACATCGTTCAAAACACGGGACAGTACGAGCTTGACTTATTCCTGTAAAGATACGAGTACAATTAGTTAAGAACAATTAGGTAAGAACACACAGGTCGAGTAAAATATGATCTAGTCCTGGCTTCACGAGCGCGGGTGTCCTAAAACTCCAAAACAATTATTACAAAGAATAATGCTCGTTTTGCCCTATATTTTGCGTTAGTATTTCTCCTCAGCATGTGTGTAAAGAGTTTGGTAGATGTGTGAGTGATAGTTAAAGGTAAAACAAGATAATGTAATTTAAGAAAGTTTATGAACATCGTCCAAGAGCTCTGCACTGTACTACCAACACAGAATATCCCAAGTTAAACTCAGTACAGTAAATTATGCACGACGGCGCTGCAAGACTGACGCGTTATTTTCGTGCATGGCAAACATATATGACCTCTTTTGCATGGCTGATACAGTGAGCCGGGCTGGGGATGGCAAGCCGCATGAAAGAGGTTGTGCGGTGGGTGAGAAGGTTGTGGTGGGCGTGTGGTGGATGAATGGGGGAAGGTTGTGGTAGCTATGTGTGATGGGTGAATGGAGGAAGGTTGTGGTAGCGGTGTGTGATGGGTGAATGGGGGAAGGTTGTGTTGCGCGTGTGGGGGATTTGTAGTGGTGTGAGGCGGGTGAATGGGGGAAGGTTGTGATAGTAATGTGTGGCGGGTGAATGGGGGAAGGTTGTGGTGCGTATGTGGGGGGTTTGTAGTCTTGTGTGATGAGCGAATAGGGAAAGATTGTGGTAGGTGAATTGGTAGAGCTGTGGTGGATATGTGGTAGGTGAATGGATGAGGGCTGAAGTGGGTAAATTGGGGTAGGTTGTGGTACGCTAATAATGAGTCTGTGGTGGTGTGTAATGGGAGAATGGAGGAAGGTTGTGAAGGGCGTGTGATGGGTAAATGGGGGAAGGTTGTGGAGGGTGTGTAGTGGGTGAAAGGGGGAGGGTTACGGTGGGTGTGTAGCGGGTAAATGATGGCAGGCTGTGGTAGATGTGCAAATGTGTGCTGGGTGTCTGAGCGAAGAGTGTGTGTGTGTGTGTGTGTGTGTGTGTGTGTGTGTGTGTGTGTGTGTGTGTGTGTGTGTGTGTGTGTGTGTGTGTGTGTGTGTGTGTGTGTGTGTGTGTGTGTGTGTGTGTGTGTGTGTGTGTGTGTGTGTGTGTGTGTGTGTGTGTGTGTGTGTGTGTGTGTGTGTGTGTGTGTGTGTGTGTGTGTGTGTGTGTGTGTGTGTGTGTGTGTGTGTGTGTGTGTGTGTGTGTGTGTGTGTGTGTGTGTGTGTGTGTGTGTGTGTGTGTGTGTGTGTGTGTGTGTGTGTGTGTGTGTGTGTGTGTGTGTGTGTGTGTGTGTGTGTGTGTGTGTGTGTGTGTGTGTGTGTGTGTGTGTGTGTGTGTGTGTGTGTGTGTGTGTGTGTGTGTGTGTGTGTGTGTGTGTGTGTGTGTGTGTGTGTGTGTGTGTGTGTGTGTGTGTGTGTGTGTGTGTGTGTGTGTGTGTGTGTGTGTGTGTGTGTGTGTGTGTGTGTGTGTGTGTGTGTGTGTGTGTGTGTGTGTGTGTGTGTGTGTGTGTGTGTGTGTGTGTGTGTTATTCGTGTCCCCCACTTCTTTGACATTTTACGGTTCCCGGCAAAGTGGCCATTAAATCCATAAAGTTGAAGTCGAGGATGTTGGAATCATAAACAGCGGTTGCAGAGCCAAGTGTGGACGGAAATAAAAAATTGCCAGTGTGCAGTTTCTCAAGAATACTGAAGTCATTCTTCATTCAATTTGATAAGAGATCTCTAGGATGGATGTCGCTGATAAAATTCTATCTATCTATCTATATACCCAGGCTGCTTCCCCCAAGGAAAGGGAGGTAGCCGAGACAGGACGACACACTCTCCATTTACTCATCCATTTAAACTCATTCATTCACATCTTAGCCCCAAAGGGGAGAACGGACAGATCCTCACCGCACCACACCGCACAAGGGTCAACTGCGCAATGCACAGTTGACCCTTGTGCGGTGTGGTGCGGTGAGGATCTGTCTGATAAAATTATATATATATATACTGTTACTTTTTACACCAGTTCAATACTCATATCGTTTGTGGAATAAAAGAAAATAGAGCTGGCAAAATATAAGATAACAGATAAAAACTAAAGTTTTCAGGGGTGAGGCAACTGTGGTGTCCTATTTTAGCTTACGACAGACGATTTTCTTCTGCCAAGTACATCACATAGGCCAAGCAATGGTAACTTATACTGGTACAATTATCTCACTCTTGATGATGACAACTCTATTCTCTTCCAACTAACGGCAGACATTTATTCAGCTGAGAGTAAGTGGCAGAAGCTTTATAGTATTAATAAGCCAGTTCCTTATGGTCAACATCTTTAGTTGGATGAACCCTATGCTGACAAACGTCAAAGAGAAACAATTATAACAAAGAAAAAATTTAGCATAAAGATGCGTAAATATGAGTGATTTTTCCTAGGTGATAAAGTAGATTAAGGTCAACATTTTTTTCTTCAAGGTTACACAGTCTGGGTACGAACGTTGCCGGGCGAGCTCCCAAAATGGTTGCCGCGTGTTTGTACGAGTATAAACGAGCATAGAGAGTATGCCATGGAGTGTGCGAATGACCGACCTGTAGGAGTTAACTGTTAATGCAGAGTTCAGAAGGAGGATAAGATTTTAATGTACTGGTGTTGTGATGAGAAGAGATAGACTGGAATGGTTTGGGGATATGGTTAGGATGGAGGATGACTACCGGATGTGTATGGTGAGAGAAGTGTGCGTTTTGGGTAGAGTTGCGAGAGGCAGACTTAAAAGGACTTGGAATGAGGTCATGCAATGTAATCTCGGGGATGAGAGACTGAAAGGGAGACAGCTAAAGATCGCGCAGCGTGAAGAGCCGCTCTTTGGTGCCCAAGGCCCACGCATGTTTAAGCCTTTACAACCAACGAAGTAAAAGCATTATGATCTTATATACTTTGAATATTTTATCAAGGAAAGGTTGAATAATGCATAAATTAATCTTTTAGAATACGAAAGGCCTTTTCTGAGCTTAATACAAATGCCTGGTGGCAGAAAAAGGAAAAAAAAAAAAGAAAAGAAAAGACGGCACCCGGTTTCAAAGGAGTATATCGCCCTCCCCGCATTCACTTCCACGTCACAAAATATGCAGGTACATGTTTACACTGAGAACCTCCAAGGAAAAATAAGAAGCTTTGGTTTGGGCAGGGATATTCAGCTGCTTGAAACTTATCGTTTATGCTGTGGGAGGAGGAGAGGATTTGGATGCAAGTGAATGCGGTCTGATCCTTTATCCCACGAGAAATGGGGTATCAGAGCGCATTCTGCTGAGTTGGTTGAACGGGATGCATCGCCTCAAGGACAGAGGACCGTATTCGCGTTGGCTTAGGCTTCGCAAAACATTTCCCTTTGCGATTTATCCTGCACATTGCACCTTATTAGCCTCTTGTATATTACCTATATGAATTATGTCACCATTACCCAATCATAATAAAGTACTGTTGCAGTTTACTTCTGCCGTTACAAGACAAACTGATTCAGTTTAGGAGGGCCGGCCCCTCTGTGGTGAAGTTAGTGAAGGCTGCATCCAACACGTCCACGTCGAATAGTCTAGCATAACCTGAATGCATTCGTCAGCCTACGAGAATACGGCACTGAGTCAGATGTAAAGGGAGCAGAGGTTTGGATTAAGTGCAGCACTTCTCACCACCACCACAATGCCGGCCGCTCAAACACAAACATGCAACACATCGCCATGGCTGTTTCACTCACTAAACACTGTACGATTATCTGACGTGGAATGTTTCACCGTAACCATTTCACTATGATGACGACTTATTTCTGGCTGATTCTTGCCACCGCCAGACGATTTAACTAAGCTTAAAACAGACCTCTTGTGTCCGAAGCGAAGAGAAATCAGAGCGACAAAGGGTCACTGTTCACGACTATTAAAGTGGCAGGGTTCTGTGTCATTTGCTGCAAGTATTGTGTTAGCACATTATATAGCACGGTTGGTGAGTCTGATTATACACTTAAGCATACGAAAATCTTAATAGGAATACAAGAAACTAACTCGGGTACCTTCTATAATTGTTACTACTGCTCGACCCACTTTACTAAGGAAACCTTAATACCGATATCCAAGACTTGACAGTTTAATTTCAAGATGTGTGTGTGTGTGTTGTGTGTGTGTGTGTGTGTGTGTGTGTGTGTGTGTGTGTGTGTGTGTGTGTGTGTGTGTGTGTGTGTGTGTGTGTGTGTGTGTCTAGTATGCATGTCATACCTGTCCAGATATGTAGTATTCCAATATACGGTGTACCAAAGATTTAACTTCTTACATACCCGTGTATAGTACGCCTGTTTAATATAACCGTTTAGTGTACCTGTGTCTAGTATATATCTATTGAACCACTCTAGGACACCAGTGTCTTGTATGCCCCAGTATGCAAGTAACGAGTATACCAGTTCATGGCATACCTGTGTCTTGTGTACCAGTCAGTACTATACCAGACTCATACCAGTACTTAAGGAGTAGTGCATTGCGTTTCAGGGTTTGTTTAATTTCCATAACAAAACAGTATGTAACCAAAGAACACTGTTTCAGCATAGCACTGCATAGTAACCCAATAAAACACAGACCTGCATACAATTCAAATCAACATATGGAGGTATTCGAACAGTAAACAGAGCAAACATACCTCTGAATGTGGAGCCACCGGACTGGTAGGGGTTCAAATATACATGCAGCATTCTAACTGGCTGTCCATCATCGCAAACTGGATGGGACAGGCTGGTTCGAGAGTGAGGATGCTTGGGTTCATTGTGTGAGTACTTGAGCGAGTTGTTTGTGCGAACAGATGTGATAATACACTGTTAGATAAAGTATCTTCCAAAAGTTTCACGAATATATAAATGAATAACTGGAGAGTCGAACCAACTGAGACGCACATTAGTAGATACAGAATTATTACCTCTGCTTTGTCGGTTGCCAACTTTCTTTTTTCTGAGAGAACTGGGAAGATGATTGCTGCCTTGACAATATGTAAATTAATGTCAGAATTTGCCCCATCTCCTAGGGCTGCATTTTTATTTTTATTTATTTACTTTTTTTTGTGTGTGCTCAAAACCGTAGCACATACCGCATAGAAGCTGGGCTCCTTATCAGAGGGCGGGGACGTAATCTGACCACTCCATCACAAGTGCTGACGTTATTCCCTACACACTTACGACGTCACAATTCCTCACGTTTTCTCTGATGACTGTTTGTCAGAAAAATATGATATGGGTATAACTAACTTCAACAACTTCCTAACATTAATGCCACGATTTGTGATGGGTTAGGCATGATCCAGAAATATACCTCTTACATATTATATTTCATTATACCCGTATTAATTGTAAGGGAAAAGTAATACACATTTTTATCATCATACCCGTATTATAAGTAAGGGAAAAGTAATGCATCTTTTAAACAAACATATTTTGCTTTAAAACTTCTTTGATTAAGAGGATACATACCAAGAATACAACGTTAAATACAGCTGACTAACTAAACATAGTACTGAGACTAAAATAACGGTGCATATACGTCAAATGGACGACACTTGGCACGACATTACAACATGGCAGAAAATCAGTGTACTAAATGGAAAAGAACAGACAGATGATGATTGTGCATGTCGGCGTCAATCAATAGGCTGCTCCAAAATTACTCATACTGAACCAAATAAACATACTGAGCATATCCATGGAACCTTTTTACTACACTTGTGTCTTTTATAAAGCATATTTTTATTTCTGATATCAAAAGGCAATAATATTTAACGTTAGAAAGCCCTCTCATACTGAGGGACTTAATGAAGGGCACATCTGACGCCTCTCCTTCCAAAAATTAATTTTTAAGTAGCAAAAAAATAAAGCAATGAAGTCACCTGGCTGAGGCGGTTAATACAAGCCGAAATGTGTATTTAGTGCAGAGCTTTTGTGACGTCGAGTTTGTTCAATCGTCCAAGTCAAGTAAAATCGTAAGGAGGAAGCAAGAAAATAATAATAATAATAATAATAATAATAATAATATACCTTCAGTGTTGTGTTTTCATTGACCTGGAGTTCATTCAGTCACCTTAGCTGTGTGTTATTTGTGCCAATTGGAAACTTTTATTGTTAATCGTCGCTGAGGAAGGGGGGACCTAGGAAAAAAGGTGCCACAACCTCAAATGACCGAAATTTTTACAGTGGAAAGGACTGATGGGGAGGGATGAGGGTAGGTTATGTCCCCCTCTCCTCTTTATTTCGACAGGTGCTTGTACGTGACCATATTATATCTGTCCCTGCCACTTTTTCTCCCTACAGTGTTTTTCTCCCTGCTACTCTATTTTCCAATCATTTATTCTCCCTGTCTCTGTCTCCCAGCTACAGTCTCCCTGCCTCTTTACCTTCCTGTCTCTTCATCTCCTTGGTTCTTTATCTTCCAACTACATTCTCCCTCTCTTTTTTCCTCCCCGACTCTTCCTCTCCCTGCCCCTTGATCTCCCAGCTACACTCTCCCTGCCTCTTGATCTACCGGCAACATCCCTCTTGCCTCTTCATCTCCCTCCTTCTTTATCTCCCAGCCACGTTCTTCCTGTCCCTTTATCTCTGAGCTGTATTCTCCCTGATTCTTTTATCTCCGAGCTACATTCTCCCTGTACCTCTGTCTCCTTCCCACTGTTTTCTTTCTCCCATCTCATCAGTCTGCCTCATTTCTCCCCGTCACTTTTTCTTCCTGTCTTGTTTTCCATCCACAACCTGAAATGAACACGACCGTCTCGGCGTAAGGGCTTAATTAGGAGGGGAGGGCTATGGATGTCTTCTTTTTTTTTTTTTTATAGTTCGTAATCCATGCCGCTTTTATTTCTGCCATTTGACGTGTAATCCTGTCCGCTATTTATTCACTTTATCTACCTGTAACTCACCTTTCCTCTTGTCCACTTTGCTTTCTCCCCTGCCACTGTTTCTCCAGGTCACTTTTCCTCCCTGGCCCTTCCTTTCCCATTCACTCATGATTTCCATGCTCCTATTTCCTTGTCACTTCTTCTTGACACCCTCCCTCCCATTCCTCTTTTACGATGCCATTTCTCCTTCACCATCATCATCATCATCATCATCTAGACCTCGTTTCTCCATCACTAATTTCATCTGAGACTTGTCCTCTTTCCCTGTCTCTTCTTCCACCTTTCGCCGTTTTCATTTTTGTTTTCATTTTACTGCTGTGATTACAACCTTTGCTTCCGCCTTTATTCTTATCCGTGATTTTTAGATTCGAGAGCAAACGTAGGAGTGGCCCTGTTCGTCCGTCGCTCACTAAAGTTTTTCAGAATCGATAAGTTTTTTGTATTTTCTCTCTCCTCTACTATTCGCTCTGGCACTTTGTTTCTGTCTGTCTGTCTGTCTCTCCTTAATATACATTTTCCTATTTTCCTATCCACTCTCTTCATCCACTTTAACATTCACTCTCTTCATTCAATTTTTCACAAATCCAATCTTATAATGCATCTTCTTTTCTCGACTCCACTCTATACGTTTTTTTTTTTTTTTTTTCACATGCACTCTTTTCATCAACTTTTCCCACATCACTTTTTAAATACCTTTTCTCACATCCACTCTTTTCATCCACTTTTTCTCACATCCACTCTTTCATCCACTTTTCCTCCCTGATACTGCTGCGTCCTGCCGCTGCCTTTGAATAAGTGATGATTTTTTTTTTTTTTTTTTTTTGGGGGGGAGGGGGTCTTGGTCGTTGTTGCGCTTGTTGACACGCTTACATATCGTCACAATTTTTTCCTTGTCTTTTTCCACATTTTTTGTTTTTGCCTCTACAGCACGAGGACATTTATTTTTCACTGTATTCATGCTACCTACAGGCGATTCTATTCTGCTCTGGAGCGACTTTTCCAATTAGGGGAATTAGGTAAAGTCTTTATTAACCCCTTCAGAGAGATGACGTATTTAATATTTTATTCATTGCTACAACCAGTCGATTTCATTCAACACTGAAAGGACCACTTGTGGTGAAGGAATTAGTAAAGGCTACAGTATATCGACCCCCCCCCCCTTCCCCAACTCGAAAAGTCTATCCTATGGTGATTACAATCGTGTGGAGCTTGTAAAAAATACCGTAGCCGTCGTAGTGAAAAGGATGACCACTTACATACAAGCCTTTTTCAAGCTGAATAAAATCGTCCGGAGGCAGCAAGAGTACACTATGCTATTCGTTATCTCTATGAGGAATAAACTCCCTCAGTTCCTAGCAGTACAATCAAATATTGAAGTCCATACGACTCCTCTGCCTCCTTCTCATGGCTGGATTCACAGAAGCTTGAATGAGACGTAGTGGACAGAGGTACACTAGCGGACGTAAATGATCCACTTCCGACCGATAAATAACCAGACTGTGAACAATGGTTTTGGAAACCCATTGGTGCGATCTTTGGGGTCCAAGAGCTATTCAAGAATATTTCGTGTTTCATAACTGTTCGGCCAAAAAATGGACTGATATTTTTGTCCACAGCTGTACGTATTATCACCTATATATGAATGACAATACGCACCTCAGTCTACTACGTCATATTCACGCGTCTATGAATCCAGTGATGAAATAGAGGCAGGACAGGCAAACGGACCCCTGCATGTGACTGTCCAATTGGGGACTTGATTGTATATTTGACTGTTTCATGTCATATACTAAGGGATGATCGTCTCTTAACAAATTATAGCCCCTGTTGTCCGAGGACGTCATTTGTATTATCTTCTCCCCACCTTCTCACGATTTTATTATTCCCTTCTGCCCGATGACGTATTTTTCATTTTGTTCTTGGTGCCGCCAGACGATTTTATTTACATTTGGAATTATTTCAGACAGTGAGTGAGTTCGTGAATGCTACATCTGACACCACTTGTTAGAAAATTCTTTACTAGGTTGAATAAAATTACTACTTCACTGCTTCCTCAGTGAAGAGTTCAGTCCCATCATGGTGAAGAGGTTAGAAGTAAATCTGTTCTACATTGAAACATCGCCTTTCTTTACAATGAACTCGTTACTTTCCCTTCAGACAGGCTACGCATTTTTTTTTATATACCTCCTAACGGTTCTATTCAGTCTGAGAGAGACAATTCAAGTTAGAAAGGTTAGATGCAGCCGTCATTAACTCTTTTACCACCTAGGTCTTCCCTACGTTGAATATAATAATTCTGCAGAAACAAGAATAAGCTATAAAAACAAAGCATCGTGTCAAGTGGCTATGGCTTTTGTTGCCATGGATGCCGTTGACCATATTATTCTGGCTACATCCACACTACTTTATCAAGCTGAGAGAATTTGTGTTAATCGAGACAGTTTTCAACCCTTTGGCTACTGATGTCAAATATTCGTCAGTTCAAATAAATCGTCTCGTTGTGGAGAAGTATAATAACCAGGAAGAGGTGCCAAGGCACAGCAAACCGTCCCCGGCAGTCATTTTTATGCTGACGTATAAACACAACAGGATATCTAGTCAATGAATGTCACATGTCAAATTTGGAGTAAATCGGCTGAAAAATTACGATTTTATGTTCATTTGAAATTATAGGCCCGACCCCCCCTACTGTTAACTGGGGGGTGACCCCCTTGATGTAATGAAGCATGTTATAGGATGCAGATTTGAAAGATGCACCTTTAGGTAGTGGATACATGTCGTTATGACGAATCTGAAAGGAGTTATGGCGATAAAAATATCTTTTTCTTTTACATTTTTGGGGCCTACAGCCTGGGCCTTGGCCCAATTTGGCCCAAAAATCAGATGGTCAGAAGGTCATAGCCCATCATCCCTGTATCTTTTAGTCAAAATCGCACCAGTAGTTCTCGCGTACAGTTGTTAACACACAGACAGACAAACAGACAGACAAACCGAGTGAAAACAGTACTCGTCTCCGAGCCCCTCCGTGGTGGGGACGGGTAATAAATGCATCTATACAAGGAAATGAATTAATCAAGGAGTTGGACGTAAATCAATTCGACTATAAAACACCATCCTTCAGTATAATCAACTCCATGTTCGAGAGGTTCACGGATACCCGTTACCTTCCCTAAGGATTTTAACTTAATGAACGGTGAAAGAGGCCGAGGAAGGCTTTGATGACTTTTCATAATGACGGCAGATACACACTCCCTTATATATATTACACACTGGACGCCCAACATCAAACGCTCGGGAATAACTTAAGAGATCAAAGGGAAGTTTCTCTTTTTTTTTTTCCATCTTATTTTTTTCTTCCTCTTCCTGAGAACACAAAAGGCTTTGGTGATCATTATCCGTGGAGATGGAGAGAGAGAGAGAGCTAGTGCATTTGGTGGGATAAGAGCAACGACAATCACCAAGCAAATACCAGACGATTCATCCAACTGATGAAAGCAACCATTGTAAACATGTTAAGACTATACCTAACCCCTGCAGATGAAAAATAATACTCCCCTAGGCTGACTGTAATCGGGTGGAGATATAAAGAATAATGTATAATGTAGACGTACTTATGCATAATGGGCGAAATGACATGAGGCTGTAGCTATTATAGGTCTTAATAACTAGGTGCACAATAAACGCTTACACTCCTTCGATTCGCTCTCACCTGAACAAAATCGTCTGGCGTTATCCGGAATGGAATACTAGAGTTGCGCCCACTATACAGGTGTTAAAGAAGCAGGGGCTCTGAAAACTGTAGATCCCTCAAAATTATAGGTGTGTTATTTCGACCATCAACCAATCAGTTACGGCATAGCTAACCGGTGCTGAGCTTGAACTTCGAGCTATACTGATGGTACTTAAGAATGTTTTATTTGGGGCGCCCACCGTCCACTCACATGACATGCTGCTGCCCTCAGGTGATTACAATGAGTGAAAAATCACTTCACTTCGTTGGGCTGTAACCATCAAATGGGTGCCAGGTGCTGCATTGGATTACGACGCTCCAAGCGTGTGTAGCCCTTAAAGGGTTGAAGCTTTATGCACACATGAAGCCACTCAAGGAATGGTGACTGGTCATTTTTTCCAGTCCTCAACGTCCCTGATGAGGCAACAAAGGTATACCTCTGTCGTAAAAATAAAGTAAACTTACAGTGTGAATTAATGAGCAAACACATCATATGAAGAATGTAATACAGTGCCTATTTTCCTAAAAGATCCACATAGGCAGGAAAAAAAAATGGGTATGTTCCTCACTTTATATCGGTAAAAATTTGTATTAGCATATGCACATAAGCAAGTGCATTATTCGGAGCATACCCATCGTCATCGTCCACACGAACACCACCACCATCATTATGAAAACTGTCACTACCACCACCATCAACACCATCCTCCTCACAACATCACCATCGCCATCATCTTCATCCTCCTCACTATCACAGTCATATTCAGCCACTTCCTTTTCACCGTTAACTTTAACCATCACGATCATTCTTAACATCATCACCCTCTTCCTCCTCCTCGTCATCATCATTACATCAAAGAGACTAAAACTGGAAGCAACAAAGAAAAGTCCAAACAAAGACACTCTCCACGTGTTTGTTTACCAGTACGAACAAAGACGTTTAATGGGTTTTTGTTGTGAGAATTTTCCTCCCTGGATGACGTTGCAGAAGATAAGTTTAAGATGATTTGGAATAGTTTAGCCTTTTTTGGTACTATGACATTTTTATGATTGTGGTAATGATGATTCTGCTGCTATGATTATTTTATTATTATTATTATTATTATTATTATTATTATTATTACTTGGCCAGTTGATTCCTATTTTAAAGAGTATTGTATTGTAATTAATTCTTGCTATTACCAGGCAATTCTGTTCAGCATCGGGGTAACCCTTAGACCTTGAGGGGTTAATACAGCCTTCATCAACCCCTTCACCATTAGAAATTTTTTCTAACTTTTAATAAATCGTCTGGGGGCAGTACAATACTGAAAATACTTCATAGATGTGACTGAGTTAAATCCTTTGTAGTTTCGTTTTATTCTTGCTTTCGAAACGACTTTAATAATCTCGGAAAAGTTTTTGAACACGAGGGATTGATATAGTCTTCTGTAACTTTCTTAAATTTTACCTCTGTATAAGATGGTCTGTCTACAGCACAGTATTTACTCACGCAACCAAGGGCGTAGAGCGTGGCGTGATGGAGGAATGTCCCCTCTCCCCCTTTGCAACTGGTTTGTGATACCCTCAGTAATCATTCCCGGCCGTTATAATTCAAGTAATGCTGATACAATGCATAGTTAAACCTTAATGTACCCTCAGAATACTTTGTCTTTACACTTCAATTACGGTAAAAAAAAAAAAAAAAAAAAAGGAACTCTGGAGTGGCAGAAATTTTCTTTACACCAGAAAAAAAGCGCCAGTGTAATGAATAACGATGCAGTGATGCCAAATTTGGTTACAATTACCGAATCGTGCTACTTTCCTTGTCCTCATGCTAACTAATTTGACATACTGCCTATTTTATTATGGTTTCTATACAAGCACCTGTATCGGTTCACTTCCCTCTGAGGTGGCCCTCTCTCCCCACTATATCGAAGTACTAAACTGTTTAGACTCAGAAGTCATTCGCCCAGAAATCTGAACAAATCCACGCCACTGCAAACAGCCAAGAAAACTTCACAATCACAAAAAAGTAAAAATTACAGAGACATAAAAATGTCAACAAACAATCTCTTATAAAAGTTATGAAGACATACTGATCCTAAAAGTTGCCTAATATCATTTGTCAATATTCCTGTAGGTCTAGTGGTAGATTTATCGAGTCGAGAATGGTTATGGACTACGATTCCAATCCTAGAAATGATTAGTTTACTTTTATCAGACAAAAAAAAAAAAATGTCACCAGGGGGATTAGTCGGTCACCCAACCTTAAATGTTCTGGACTACTGTGGCCTAGTCTCGGGTCCCTACGCTCCAATGAGATTATTGCATCATTACTTGCCGTATTTTTCACTGAACATCAAAACTCCTACACAGCCAACATACTTTCTTACATAATCCAATTTCTCCACACACAAAATAACATTGCAGTACTGTTAAGCATAGCCTACAACTATTTTAACTCCTTTAATACGCTAACGTCTTTCATTGGTTAATTCTTGCTACATCCAGACAATTTCACTTAGCTATGAACCCTCCTATTAATAAGAGGAGTTAATGAAGGCTATATTAACCCATTCGGTCTGAAGCAGGGCGAGACCGAGGAAGACAAGGAGGGACTGGGTGGAGAAATGCTTGTGTGACGGACGTGTGAGTTGGAAAAGGGGCAGCCTGAAGGCGGAGGATGGAGTGACACGGAGGCGATTCGTTTGTGATCCTCCCCTCCCCTTCCGGATAAAGACGTCGGGAATGGATAGATAGACACAGAATGACAAACAGGAAGAGTGAAACAGACATATTTGAAAAGTTTCTCCAAAGCGCAGTGCAACCGTCAATAGGTAGCGAGATGATGACTAAGCGTCACTGAATGTAAGGGTATATTTAATTAACTTCATCAAATATTAGCTTGCGTTACTCAGTCTATAAAAATGAGAATTTTTGTTAAATTTATTCTTCCAGTTATGAATTTGTTTACAAGGAATTTGTTTTTTTAAGTTCAAAGGGCTATACTAGAAGCAGATGATTTCTCCTCCCTCAGTTTTTTCACGTGACCTTGCTGAGTCAGAACGCAGAAAAAAAAAATATCAACATGATTTTGAAGTTACTTTTACCAGCATAGCAGCTGGTCTCCAATTTACACAATCAACCAACTAAAACACACACACACACACACACACACACACACACACACACACACACACACACACACACACACAATTCTATGCTCCTTCCCCCAAAAAAAACCCACCAAGGAAGACGTGTCAGAAATCTCTAAAGCCAACAGTATAAAAGCCCACAGTCAAAATATACCAGCTCCTTCTCTTTGATGCCCTCACGTTCTGTCGATATGCCTCTGCACCTCCCCACCAATAATGCATTTTAACTTTGGCCAGACTAAACCCAGAGAACGTGTTATCTACACACATTTTATTCTAGCTACTGCAAAATGATTTTCCCCGCTTGTGGACGACTTGGAACCGACCTACTGAAAATGCGGTGGCAACGTTTGATTTCGTCCATGAGGATTTTGGTGTATTTCCTTGTTCATTTACGTTATTATAGAAGATATTTTAAATCATTTTTTCGTTAATTTATTTTTGTTACATTTTCCAGTTTTCTGTTCATTTTAAAGGGGATACTTAGGGGTAAAGAGCTTACCTTAAGCTGGATTACCCGTCCAGTTCGAAGTCTCCAACAAGGAGAGTATGTTTTCACCCCTGTTTATTTGTATGTTAGTCTGTTAACTTGATTACTCAAAAGTTAAGAGATAAATCTGGACCAAATTTGGTGGGTAGACAGGCCATGTCCCAGGAAACAATCGATTAACTCTGAGGACCGATCCGTATCGTATTACAGGTTCTGGATTCGGAAAACACTTTTTGTATAGCACTAATCAATGTTTTTTTTTTCCTCCACTTGGTAAACATCCCCTCCGTTGAATAGGATTATTTAACAGGATTGAGAATAAACTAAAACAAAACAAAATCCTTGGGCTGAAGAGCTTACCTCCTTGAGTCCGGTGAAGCATTTTTTAAATCTTATTCGAGAACCAATAAATCATTATATTCAGCTCTGATGAGAATTTTTGAAGTGGAGAAGTTAGATACAGCCTTCACTGCCACCTTCACCGTTTGAGACTCGTCTTAGAGTAAAATAGCCTGTTGGTGGCAAGAGTAAAATTTATCGGAGTAAAAAAATAGTGGTGTTCATATCACAGGCTGCCAGACGTAAGGGACAACTTTCATGATTAGAAGAATGGATCGTCTTTTTAAAGGTCCTCAGAACAGTTAACTATTATCACATACGGTATCGTTTGTCTTTTCTCATTTCGTCGCTTTAATGTTAGTTCTGTATTAACTTTGCAGTGTTTGATAGTTGTATGCGTGAAAGCAAAGCTATATATATATATATTTTTTTTTTATGCGAGGAAGAAGGAACCAAAGGCCATGAGCCCGCAGTAACAGTTCCCTCCAAGAGAAAAACAAAATACAATAGAGAGCCAAATTCAAGATCCGATCATTTTGAGATGCCTGGACACACTGCGTTTGCAAGACTGGAGATCATAGGCAGCAGGAAATACAGACAGAGGGAGACAGTTCCAGAGCTGACCTGTTGCATAAATGAAAGACTGGGAGTAACGGTTAACTCTTGCATTAGAGAGTTGGACAGAAAAGGGATGAGAGTTTGCTGCCAGACGGGTGCTACGCGCCAGTCGTAGAGGTGAAGGAATGCAAGCAGACAGTTCAGAGGAGCAGTGACCATTAAAGTTGCGATAGAAAAGAGATAAAGATGCAACAGTGCGGCGAAGAGACAGAGGTTGAAGGGAGTCAGTAAGAGGAGGAGAGTTAATGAGACGAAAAGCCTTTGACTCCACCCTATTGAGAAGAGCTTACGAGAGATTATAATTGCTGATCATTTTCATATAAATACAGGTCCGCGTCACATGAAAATGAATCGTGTATGGAAGTTATGCTAAGCACGAATTCCCTCTTAAATCAACGCTCACAGTGGCCGTTGACGACTGGATCATCCGCCAACGACCAGAGGCATTGATGTCACCTTTTCAGTACGGTGGCGTATATACTGTTTATTCTTATTGCCTCAAGGCGACTGTGTTCAGGTTAGGAAAGATTTCGGATTCGAGGAGTTGTATTTAGCGTTCGTTAACCCTTTCCCTACATCACATCCCTTGAGTAAAACAGTCTGCCTTCAACCTTACCAAAAATGATAAATACGTCAACTTAGAGAAAATGTTAACATTTATAATCACAGACTGACAAAACCTGAAGGACTACTGCATATAAATAATGGATGTGCGAGTAAGAAGAAGGGCAGACTGATACAGGAGGGGGGGACCTATATGCAATTTATTCGTGGTCACCCCCTCTGGATTAAGGCGTCTGGCTGTACATAGACATTTTCAGAGGTCCACGTGACATCAACGAGAATCATGTATGGATGTTATGGTAAGCAGATACTCCTTCCCGAATCGAAACATATGGAGAGATGGTTTGTTCTTTGATGTTTGGCTTTCGATCTGGTTTCGTATTTAACAATGACCTTAACACAATCATGCCAGGAACAGCTTAAGTATTCTATTCCATTATACTCTTTTCATATTACCTTGACCAAAAATTGAACTCCCTCCATCTTGAATGCTAAATTATTGCAACTGAATAACACTATATTATAACTATAACACTATAACAGGAAAAGTATATGGTAGGATACTTATTGACAGAGTTAGGGAAATTAGAGTGGAATTTGTTGGAGAAATACAGGGAGGTTTTAGGAAGAGAAGAGGTTGTGTAGATCAGATAATCATTCTTAGGTCTTCAGTGGAAAAGTTTCTAGAGAAGGGAAAGAAGTTGTATGCGGCCTTCAAGGATTTGGAGAAAGCATATGACAGGGTGGATAGACAAGGATTGTGGAAAATATTAAGAATCAATGGAGTAGATGGGAAGTTGTTGAAGACCGTGAAGAGTATGTATGAGAGTGCTAAGGCTGCCGTGCGTGTGGATAGTGAAATGAGTGAATTTTTCTATCTGAAGGTTGGATTGAAACCAGGATGTGCCGTGTCTCCATGGTTATTCAGTCTTTATAGGGATGGGGTTATAAACGAGATACAAGGTAGGGCAGTGGATGTTGAAGCGGCCCTGGTGAGAGAGGGTAGTGTCTGGAAACTACCTGTACTGTTGTTTGCAGATGATATGTGTTGTTAAGTGAAGACGATGGGGAGTTGCAAGGCTTGGTGGATGAGTTTGGGAGAGTATGTAAGAAACGGAATCTAAAGGTGAATGTAGGGAAGAGTAAAGTGATGGTCTTTGAGAGAGGTGAAGTCAGTGAATGTACAGCGAGGCTGGATGGTGAGGAATTGGAAAATGTGAGTACGTTTAAGTACTTGGGTAGTGTGATGAGTAAGGATGGAGGTTTGGAGGGTGAAGTGCTTGAAAGGGTACAGCAGGGAAGAAAGGTTGCTGGTTCTTTGAAAGCAGTGATAAGAAACAAGGAAGTGAGCATGGAAGTGAAAAAGCTACTACATGATATTTTTGTGATACTAACTCTAACTTATGGAAGTGAAGCTTGGACCTTGTTGGAGGGACACAAGTCAAGAGTGGGAGCAGTGGAAATGAGATATTTGAGAGGAGCATGTGGAGTCACATGGAGAGACAGACTGACAAATGAGAAAGTGAAGGAGAGTTGTGGTGTGGATGTGGACGTGATAGGAAGCGTTAGGAGAAACACACTGAGGTGGTTTGGACATGTGGAGAGAACGGTGAGTGACAGACTGACAAGGAGAGTGTATGTGAGTGAGGTGGAGGGGGGGAGAGGGAGGCGGAGGCCAAGTATGAGGTGGAGGGATGGAGTGGAGAGGTATATGAGAGAGGGTGTGTGTGAGCAGGGAGCAGGGCAATGAAATAGTGGAGGACAGGGCGACATGGGGGTGATTTGCTTGTGGCCACCCCTTACGGGATCAAGGCGTCTGGCAATAGACAGACAGATAGATAGAATAAAACTAATATATTCTCACGATGATGTACTACAGGAACTATGTAGAACCGCAGTATTGTCTTTTTTTTTTTCCCACTGAGCAACATGACTTAAGCTGCAAAATTACGAAAATCTGGGCCAGGTTAAAGTGAATGACTTATAGCTACAGACGATTTTATACATCTCAAAGTATTAAACTCCTGTATCCTATATCACCTACGCCAAACGATTTTATTCGGTTGCAAGTATGTCAAAGGAGCCTAAGAGTGATTATATTGTCACCATTAACCCTCATGTTCAAGACAACTCAAGTATTCTGTTCCTGTTAACCCAAGACACTTTTATTCAACTGAGAGTAGGTAAAAGCATATGAGTGTTGGGCTAATCCTGTCACCATGAGCCCTGTCATGATATGGACAAACCTTACCCCTCTATGACAACTAACTCCAGATGACTCTACACAGCTGAGTGAACCACAGGAGCTGGAAAGTTACCCTATTCACTACAATGGCGCATTAGGCTATTCTGGCAGAAGCCTGAGAGACAGATCCACTTCACTATAATGACGCATTACTCTGAGTATTTCTTGGTACATGCAAACAATTTTATTCGTGTTGGGAAATTTTCTCGTTTTCCTAAAATTCATAAAGGCATTAACCAGTGCGAAAAATATCTCCAACGCTGAATGAAATCGTCTGGAGATAACGAGAACCATATATATATATTTTTTTAAATCGAGGCGAAGATGATTGGTTGAAGAGTGTAATTGTAAATGTGTATAATGGGAAGGGTGATGCCCTGGAAAGAGGAAATTATAGAGATATAAAGCTCTTAGACCATATAATGAAGGTAATGGAGAGAGTTCTAGAAGGTATGATTAGAGAAAGAGTGAATATTGATGGGATGCAGTTTGGGTTTATGTCAGGCAGGGGAACCATTGATGCCATATTCATTATTCGACAGCTTCGGGAAAAATATATTGGGAATAAAAGGGATCTGTATTTCGTTTTTGTTGATTTGGAAAAGGCATTTGACAAAGTCCCTAGAGAGGTGGTGAAGTGGGCATTGAGCAAGCTTGGCTTGAAGGAGTGGATGGTTAGGGTGGTTATGGTCCTGTCTGTGGGTGCTCACCCAGGTAAGAGTGAATGGAGATTTGAGTGATGAGTTTCCGTGAACGTTGGTGTGATCAGGGGTCAGTTTTGAGTCCCATGTTGTTTATCATGGTACTTGAAGCCCTCTCACGTGACTTCAGAAGCGGACTCCCGTGGGAGATGTTGTATGCTGATGATTTAGTGTTGATTGCAGAGAACGAAAGGGAGGCGCAGGAAAGATTTAGGAAGTGGAGAGAGGGTATGGGGCAAATGGGTTTTAAGGGCAAATGCAGATAAAACAAAAGTGATGATATCTGGAGTTGGTGGCGGTACTGTCAAAGATGAGGGAGAGTGGCCATGTGCAGTTTGCCACAAGGGCGTGGGAAGTAACTGCATCTTATGTAGTGTTTGTGATAAATGGGTGCACAAGACATGTAGTGGTATTAGAGGTAGACTGCGAGATAATGCTGATTTTATGTGTGCGGCGTGTCGAGGAGAGAAGGTGGAGATTGTCAGGCGTGAAAGGATTGAACTTGCTGGTGAGTCTTTTGAGTGAGTGGAAGAGTTTTATTATTTGGGAGACATGTTGTGTGCTGAAGGTAGGGCTGAAGCTAGCTCTGTGGCTAAGGTGAGAAGTGGTTGGAGGAAGTTCAGGGAGCTGTTGCCTCTCCTGACATTGAGGACTCTCCCTACGTGCTAAGGGGTCTTTATATGCAGCATGTGTTGGGAGTGTAATGCTGTATGGTAGTGAAACCTGGGCAGTAAAGGAGGAGGATATTCGCACGCTCAGACGTACAGAAATGACAATGATTAGGAGGATGTGCAGTGTGTCCCTGCGTGCAAGGCCTGGGGGGGCTGGGTTTACGATGGAAGAGTTGAGAGGTAGGATGGGACTGGAGTGTATTGGTGCTGTGATGAGGAGAGGTAAATTAAGATGGTCTGGGCATGTGGAGAGGATGGGGGATGATAACTGGGTGCAGAAGGTGAGAAGTGTTAATACTGGGGGTGGGGGTTGTGAGGGGTAGACCGAGAAAAACGTGGGACGAGGTCATTAAATGTGACCTCAGGGTTAAGGAACCGAACAGGGAAGCCGCAGCATGGAAAGCCGCCATTACGTGACCAAGGCCGACGCATGCAAGCATGCTGGAGCCTTCAAAATGGAAAACGAAAACGATATATATATATATATATATATATATATATATATATATATATATATTCTCTCTCTCTCTCTCAACTGTGTGTGTGTGTGTGTGTGTGTGTGTGTGTGTGTGTGTGTGTGTGTGTGTGTGTGTGTGTGTGTGCGTGCGCCCGCGCGTGCGTTAGATGCGGTACGAAATGAAACGAAGGTGCTTGATGTCAGCAATGCACTGCCATCTTTAAACTCATCACTGCGATGAAGGTTCTTGTGTTATTTTTATTATGCTTTCTTCATTAGAAAAACATTTTCAAACTGGCCTAGGTAAAATACAGTCTTCACTAAACTCCTTCAGTACAGGAGGAATTTCTCAGTTTGAAATCAAATCGTATGACGAATACTCTGAATGAGACGTCATCGTAATACATTACTTTACATTACCACACTAATTATAAACACTAACCTTTATCTTCTTTACATATCTCTGGTCAGCTGAAACTCCTTACTCCCACTGATAGGCAGATGATGCTTGACAACTCTGAAATAATAAAAAGTGGGATATATGAATTAAGTAGTCTTGAGAATGTATTTGTCTGTGATCACAAATCGACTGTAAAATATCAGGTACCGTCGGACACAAACATTCACTTTCTGTTCCACTAAGTCAGTTTCACACTTAGACCATATCTGTCACCCTCCTCCCTGAAGCACCACACCAAACAGAATCAGGTACGGGCAGAGATACATCAAGCCCCTCTCAGCTTAGGAATATTGGCCAGCTGAGATAAGTCCGTAATACAACAGAAGAGATACCGTAATATATTGGGCGAACTTTTGTCCCCGACTGGACATGTACCACACGGCCACCCACAAAATTTACAAATACCATAGATATATATTAGTAACCTAAATATCCAGCTTACAAAAGTACACGAATAACACGAATAATAACTTTTATAATTCACTGATGCCCTCATTTGTTTATTATTGCAACAGCCAGATTAAGTCCTGGAGAGTGACATCTTCCTGTGGTGGCACCGATATAACCAGGCCGCTTCACTGCCTGGTAAAATAAACGTCCCTCAGCTCCCTCCTTATTCTCCCCAAAGGATGACAGTGGACTACACGAGAGGGGCAATTTCAGCCAGCAGTCTGCTGGGTTCACAGATGAACTTGGTGCAACAACAACAACAACAACAACAACAACAACTACTACTACTACCACTACTACTACTACTACTACGACTTCTACCACTGCTACTAGTACTACGGTACTACTACTAGTAGTATAATAATATTCATAATGAAAACTAGAACTGAAGCTGCTGAAGCAATATTGAAACTCCGCATTCCAGATGAAAATACTTTTGTTATTATTGTAGACAATATGAAAGGACTTTTAATATGAAAATTTTTTACTGATTTTGACCTGTGACCTTGAGATCAAGGTCAAGGGCATTCATACTATGTAAATTATGTTCAGTTTTGAGCCATTACATTTCCACCGAATTTGGTCGAAATCGGCAAAATACTTTCCAATTTAGCACTTTCAGGCATGAGGCGGCCCTTTTGATTTTCCTCAATATCTCAAAAAGTATTTGTTGGATCTCAATATCAGTACCCAGATGCACAAGCGTATGTTGACGACTACATACTGGATCACTTGCAAAGCAATCGATTCAGTTGTTTTTGCTGCACAAAAAAAAAAAAAAAAAAAAAAAAAACAGAGCGTTAGTGCGGCGCTAATGCTAGAAATATATATATATATATATATATATATATATATATATATATATATATATATATATATATATATATATATATATATATATTTGCCAAAGGAAGCCTGCAACCAAGATGCATCACACCTGAAAATTTCAATTCTCAATCCCGAACGGCCTCGGAGTGCCAGACTTTTAGATCTCCCCCCCCCCTTAAAAATAATAATATCGGTAAATAATATCTATATTATAAATAAGAACTCCACAGAATGTGGAATTAATAATAATAATAATAATAATTCTGAGTCATTACAAAACCCCTCTGTGTTAATGTTCAGTATGTTCTCGTGTTCACTTTATCATATTTAGCAACGCAATAGTACTTTTTTTTCATAAATTAGTTTGTTTTCGTCCATAGTCGCATTGACCTCCAGATTTTTTAGCACCTTTCATCGGTTCAGTTGCCATACTTCAGCGTCAGTCCCCCAGCCCCCCCCCCCTTTTTTTTTTTACTCTCACAGACTGCTTTAATAACTGTGCTGGATATTATTTCGTGTTATTTTTCGCTCTGCCTAAACACTGAATATTGGAATGATTTTATGGTGACATTCTTTTATTTCTTCCGCTATTATTTCGAACACACCAGTTAATTCTTTTGCCTTTTTCTCTGGCACACTGATTCTACTTTTTTGAAAACTCTAACTTGCCCTAAAACTGCCATTCTCCACCTTCAATAGTGAGCTTTAACCATATCAACACTCCAGAATGATGCTAGTCACGAACAACTGGTATGGAAAGGACGTATTGCAGTAGCACCGTCTTATTCTGACAATGAGTAACGAGAAATATGAGGCGACGGAGCGAAATACTGGGCCACGTTAAAGTGAAACGACTACAGCACATATTCTTTCGCCGTTTATGGACACTTCAAGTTACAGGATATCTTAGATATCTTACTAAGGCTGACACAAGACGATTTTGTTCAGCTAAGGAGAAATCTAGTTGTCAAAAAGGTTCAGAACTTCATCGACTGACTCTAGGAATGTCCGAGTTTTTTCGCCTGAGTAAAATCATCTGGATTTCGTCAGAAAAACATCTGCCCAACTGCGTCCATATATAAAGGAAAAGGTTGTACTTATCACCAAATAATTGGTACCAGGAAGTCTTAAATGACATTACAAACCGTGGTCCGTAAATGGCGGGCGATCCATTAGAAACTCACTTAGCGGTAGCATTTGTGTTATGAGGATGGTTCAGTCTGCAGGTATTGTTGTGAACGTGGGAGATGGCAATGTAAACGGAAAAATGCATATATGGTGCAGGATAGACACGGACAGGCTGACTGAGCCGTTACCGCAACACGTGAAAGCGCCTCGCAGAGTGGATGAGGAGCGATAATTATGGACAACCCTGTATAAAGTGTAATGCACTGAGATTGGTGGAGAAAAAGGCCTCCTTTATGTAATGGCATCGATATAACCGGGAGGCTCAACTGCCTGGTTATACAAAGATCTCTCAAGTGCTTCTCTACCCCTCGAACAAAGGATGGTGGACTGCAGATGAGCAAAATAAATATACAGTCCATCGGGTTCACGTTTCAGATGCGCCCGAAGCCACATTAACAACATCTGTTTAGAGGTTTCGGTGACGGACAACTGACGAAGTACTTCCCTCCTCCATCCCCATCCCCACACTCCAATAAATAAATTAATCAAATAAATAAAATAAAAACATAATACGTAGCGAAATCAAACAAATGAATAGAAGAAATAAAGTGGGTAGAACAGGTGGAAGGGACTGGAGACAAAAGGACATAAAAACCACGCAGACAATTAACTAATAAACAACTTCAGTACGATCAGTTCTTTTATGTTCCTCTGACCGCTGTGTGATTTTATTCATCCTTAACAAGGCGACTGCTTGTAAAGAGTTACTCATTCAATAAAATCGTCAGTCAGGAGAAGAAATCATCACTATCATCATGCATTAGTGGGGAAGAAGGTGATGGTGCTAAGATGCTGTAATAACGAAAGACGATAATAATGAAGAAGATGATGCCAAAAAGCCGTCTCCCAGTACTAGTACTTGACTTCCCACAGTCGTCAGTCATCGTACCGGTAATAAAAGAGTCAACAGAAGAGAAGATCAAACAGTTCGTGAGGCTTAAAAGTGTCTGTCTCGGTGATGCTGAGTCGAGTTCCGAGCATCTTCATTATTCGAGGGAACTGAACCGGAGAAAGATAAGCCGAGGTAGGGGGAAAAAGGCCTAATGAGTGAGCCAGTGAGTGAAGGAGTTAATGAAATCCAAACACGAGAGATATGGAGGTAGGGTGCGGGTGTGGGTGTAGTTGTGGGTGTGGTTGTAGCGTGGATGTGGGTTTGGTTGTAGTGTAGGTGAATCTGTAATGTGGGTGTGTTTGTAGTGTGGGTGTGTTTGTAGTGTGGGTGTTTTTGTAGTGTGGGTGTGTTTGCAGTATGGGTGTGGTTGTAATGCGGGTGTGGCTGTTGTGTTGGTGTGTTTGTTGTGTGCGTGTGGCAGTTGTGTGGGTGTGGTTGTAGTGTGGGTGCGGTTTCAGTGTGGGTGCGGTTTCAGTGTGAGTGCGGTTTCAGTGTGAGTGCGGTTTCAGTGTGGGTGAGTTTGTAATGTGGATGTGGGTTTGGATGTACGAGTAGTGTGGGTGTGGTTATACAGTAGCGTGGGTGTGGTTATACAGTAGCATGGGTGTGACTGTAGATGAACTAGTAGTGTAGGTAGCTTGTGGTTATGACTGTTGGTGTTTATGCCTGTCTGCGTTTGCACGGGCTTCCTTCTGTGTGTGTGTGTGTGTGTGTGTGTGTGTGTGTGTGTGTGTGTGTGTGTGTGTGTGTGTGTGTGTGTGAGAGAGAAAGAGAGACGTGTCGTGATTTATTGTGTAGTGGTACTGTGCCCTGTTGTGCAGTGTGTTTACTCGTCTCTGTAAGTATTAAAAAAAAAAAAAAAGTATGGGCAGGCCTTGGGGCTAATTGCCCAGCAAGGAATGGAAAAAAAAAAAAAATGAGAGGGAGAGGTCGGAATTGATTCGAAGCTAAAATGCAGTATAGTCTCACGGAGGACAGCCCAACACCCCCAGAAGGAGCCTACGGAGGGGCAAATAGAGCGAGACCTGACTTCAGGCGACAAGGACATAAGTCCGCCTGGCCCTCGCGCCCCTATGACCCGGAGCTTGCCCGCCACCACCATAGCAGGAAAGCGAGACTACCTTCAGGGCGAGCCGACAACCGACAACCACGAGGTGAGGCTATTACTCTAGCTCCAGTCAGCACCCCTGACAAGGCCGGTAGCCGCTCGACCCTCCTACAGGAGACGGCCTGCAGCCACTCTGGAGGTAATAAGGAGAAGGCTACACTGCAACCGCTCTGGAGGTAATAAGGAGATGGCCGGTAGCCGCTCCCCCCTTTGTCAGGAGACGTCCGGTAGCAGCTCCGAAGGTGCCCTAACAGAGACGGACGGCCTGTAGCCGCTCCACCCTCCTGCAGGAGATGGCCAGTAGCCACTCCGGAGGTAACTACAAGACGGCCGGTGGCCGCTCAGAAGGTGCCCTCGAGTCGACCTGTAGCTGTTCCCTTCCCCAGGCCACGGCCAGTAGCTGGGCCTTTGCGACGGCCGGTAGCCATGCTGCTAGAAGGCCACGGCCAGTAGCCGGGCCCTGCGGCAGGAGACGGCCGGTAGCCGCTCCTTCACCAGGTGCTGACTCCCCTATACGAGACTACGACCCAGAGGGAGGCTCCAACCTGGGGGACAACTGGAGAGGCCCCGTAACCACCACCGGGCTCTTCTCACCGCAGCCGGTTCCTGAAAGGACTCACCTGACGGACCCCGACAGAGGCCAATGCCACAGCCCACTCCTGACGGCGTCCCCGACCACCAGAGACCGCAGCCCACGGGACCTCCAGACCGCCCCCAGGACCCCCGGGTGGGACATCCCTACACCCCGACGCCGGAGACCCTCGTCCTCCATCAGACGCCTGAGCGAGAGGTTCAGGCAGCTGTTCAGCCCCAGCCCAGAGGGCCAGACTCCCGCCCCGAGCCCCGAGAGCGCGGGACCCTTCACCACCAGCAGCCCCGGATGAGAGAGGACGCCCCTACGCATGATCCCGTTGCCCCTGAATACGGAGGCCCCCTGGCAGAACTCAGCCCCGTCAGTAGTTAGGCTGAGTTGTTCCCGCCGCCCTTGTACCTGACCGTCATTACGCCCAGTCCCGAAAGTGACAGTGAAAGCACAGTGAAAGTGATACAGTGAAGCAAGGGCAGAACAGTGAATTATCAGAATATGGGAAGTCAGAAAATTAAAAGCATCAGTGTTAATGTAAAAGGTGGAATAAATAAAGTAACAGCGAGACAATGAATACGGCAGGGCAGTGGAGTAAGTGTCTGTCTGAGTGAACACGCTACCATCTAGTGATATAGCCTCAAATTAAGTTCATACGGAGGCTCCAGTGCAAGAACAATAATTAACGACACGACGGACAAACAAGTTAGACTACCAACAGTGAAAACAGTGCCATGGCCCTAGTGAACAGAACTCCGCCCGATAGAAAAAACCTAGACTTCCCCTAAGTGATAGTATTTGGCCCCACTGCCCTAGGACTCCTGATTATAGTGCTATTCACTTTACCCGATCTTGTCCTGGGTAGTATCCTGCGTGATACTAACACCCACAATCTAGGCCTAAGATTTATAATTGTTCAGTATAATTACTCTTGTGACATCTACCCATTCCACTTCTAGAATTTAGCCATACACGTGTACGGTTGTTGCCTTGAGATTTTGTGTCCTGCCTCTCTCTTATTTGTCTAAGCTCCAGTCTAGAAAAGGGAACCCAGCTACACACTAGGAGTTAGAGGGATGGGAAGCCGACCCTAAAACACCTAGCATTACAGAAGCCTTGTTGGAAAACGTGAGAGAGGCAAAGAATGTGATGTACTGTACTGGAAAATTGAGTGAGACTGACATGACGATAGATGATAGAAAGATACACTAGAAAACAAAAAAATTTTGTCTAAAATGATTGTTAACAAGTAGGAATGGCAAATGTGCACAGATAAGAGATGAAAAAAGCACAGAAACAAGTGAGCATTCAGGATGTGAGGATATTTCGAGACTTATACCCACTACTACATTCCACACTTCAGTCACAAACTTGTAGCTGGTGGAATATAGTAATGGGTATAGGTCTCCAAATCTCCTCTCAACCTGAATGCTCCCTTGTTTATGTGCTTGTCTCATGTCTTATCAGTGAACTTTTGCCATTCCTACTTCTTAATCATTTTAGAATATTTTTTTTTTCTAGTTTATGATCTTTTAGTGGAAGTATAATCATGCATAAGGTAGTGGTAGATCTGAATTGTTACATGCATGGGATACTAGAAGACTAAAACGAGGGTGCCTTCCCATGAAAAGAAGTGTTTTGCTACGTTCTTTAACCGTATACGAGCTGTAGCTAACCAACATTGCGCAAAATGGCATATTTACGGGTGACCGCGATGCAGTTTTCAGGCCATAACTTGTTAACCGTAACATGAATGTTTTTCTAAATATGAAAGAAAAATCTACACTTGACATGAGGTGTTTTGGTGTATAGTACACTAGCGTACGCCTTTGTGTTTTGGGGTTTTGAAAGATAAAAAAAAAAAAAGAAAGAGGAACAAAATCGATATTTTAGCAGTTCGATTTTGCGACTTCTACAAAAATTTGCAAGACTTTGCCAGTAGTCTTGTCCTTGAATAGCGATGGTCTTTCGGTTCATAAGCTTAGAACTGGGCTTTGCGACCGTTTATGCGCGAATGCTCGTATACCCTATATACAGGACGCCATTTTGAACCTGCGCCATTCCTACTTACGAAGTGGCTACCGCACTCCGTGATACTCTTCACTATATATATATAGAGAGAGAGGAGTGCGATAGCACTCCATATGCAGGAATTGTTCAGGTTCAAACTGGAGTCCCGTCCCATAGAGTATAAGGACATTTTCACGAAAATAGTCACAAAGCTTAGTTCTACTGTAGGCATAAGAACTAAAAGATGTTCGCTATTCAAGTGCAAAACTACTCGTAAAGTCTTGCTATCCTTCATAGGAGTCGCAAAACCAAGCCGCAAAAAAAAAAAAAATAAATTTTCTTCTTTCTTTCTACTTTATCAGTCATAACCCCAAACAAAATGAAGTACACGAGCGTGCTATAAACCAAAACGGTGCTTGCCAAGTGCAGATACTTCTTTCATGTTTGGAAAAGTATTCAGGCTACGGTTCGTGAGTTACGACCTGAAAACCGTTTATCGGTCACCCAAAAGTATGCCACTTTGTACAGTATTGATTAGCTACAGCTCGCCTACAGGTAAAGAACGTACCAAAAAGCTTCTTTTCACGGGAAGGCATCCTCGTTTAAGTGTTTCAGTATGCTATGCATCTAACAATCCAAATCTAACACTTGCTTTAAGAATATTCATACTTCCACAAAAAGATCATAAACAAGAAAACCAAAACATTCTTCTAAAATGATTGTTAACCCGCCGCATCCCATTGACGTATATATATGTCCACACATTATGTCACTGTCAGTCCCACTGACGTATATAAACACGAATCAATTGCAAGGTCCCTAATTTGCACAATTTTCGATTTTTGCGAGTGATTTTTGGTACGTATACATGGGACACCTTCCTCTACAAGATGCCAGGCAGGGACAATGCATTACCCAGCATGACCTCCCCCCCCCCGCACGCCATTGTCTCGGCAATTCACCTGTTACCAGTGACCTGGCCAGTAAAGACATGTCGTGCCACAGTATGAAATTCAGGGCCAGAATAATTCCCTTATCAATGACAATGTGGAGGACAAACTTTACATAGCATTAGAGGAAGAAACAGTCAGAAATGATGATCAGGTAATGTCGCCAAAAAAGGTCAGGTATGTTGATGTGTTTGGTGAGTGAAACAATGCTTATTTTGCCTATATTACTGTGAAAACCAATATACAGGTAACTCGCACGGAACACGAGGGTTTCGTTCCTACCGTGCCGTGTTAGGTGCGAAATCGCGTATATTTAAACTATTCCGTATTTTGCTCCCTAGACCCCCCAAATGCGTTGTTTTGCTGTTATCTGTCACTAGAAAGCACTTTAAGTGGTTAGAAGGTTTATTTAATGTTATAACTCACAAATACAGTACTCCTGAGCAAAACTTCAACACACAAATACTGTACGTAAACACAAGGAAACATTCCGATTGTGATCATAGGTAATAAATTAGGTTAACTGGTACCAGTGCTTTAACTTACAAGTACATACCAGAACAGTACATATTTAACTTAGAAATGCAGTACTGTGATATCGAATGATTTCAGTACATAATCTGTTAGGAATGGCTGGAAAAAAAAAATGTTATGAATACATTTTCACCTTTTTGATATATGTTTATGGTAGTTTCGAGTTATTTTTTACGTTATCGTTGTGCCCATGCTTGGAAAAGGGAGCGAAAGAGTTGAATTTTCAGTCCTAAATGAGAAAACTGCACGTCCTCCAAGGCTAGACTGCCACGGGAGAATAAAGTGGAGTGGTCAGTCCGATTAGCAATAAGGAAGTTGTGTCACAACTTCCAGCTCCCACACCACGAGAATGGCTAAAAATAGAATCGTAATGCAGTTTCAGAACTAACAATAAGTCTAATTATTACGAATACAGATACAAAGCAGAAATAAATACGTTTACAGACAGGGAAAACGTATTTCTTCCGTCATAACATGTTCATCTTTCTCAATCATTTTTCGTTCATCTTTATCATTTTACCTTGTTATTTTCGCAATATATATTGCTGTCTCGTAAACAGGGTGGTTGTTTGTGTTTTGCAAGGGAGGAAAAAGATTGTATTTTCTGTCTGGGTCGAGATAATGGGTGTAACTATGTGTGGTTAGGCATGGCCACGAGCGAAAAAATCGTACATCCACTCATCACGATAGCCGGTGGTGAACTGACAGCAGTGTTGCCACCAAAAAATTTGGTAAATCTGAAGCTGGATGCCAAAAAATCTGTGGAAATCTGTAGATCCCTCAAAGTGACCATTCCGTGGGGGGAAATGGAGAACTACCCCGTCCGAATTTTCCACAGCCTTCCCCTTGAACCTCCCGAATTTTTCCCTAACTGACCACAGAAATGACATACCACATGTTGAAGATAGAATTTGGTCATAATATAATAGTACCATTGAGCAGTTACAAACTAATATGGCAGTTTTTTTTTTTTTTTTTCCAAAAATAGTGGACTGTGTATAGCCAGTTGTTAGCTCATGGAACTAGGCCTGTCACACAACTTGAATACAAAATTATGGTTACATGAATTTTGATCAGCCTTCCTTATCAAATAGGAATGGTTCTCCTTGGTTACAAGTCAAATTAACCGTCCAGTCCGACTACACTTGGTCATAAGCTAAACTGGAAAGGAGTGTAGGCCTAGTATCTTTGTTAAGTGATAGTAAGTCGAATTCATATTAACTCATTATATCACAGGAACCACACCAGAATTAGAGCATATACTGTACAATGTATTTCCAAGTGAAATAATGCACTTCTTTGCACTGTCTGATTAAAAAATGCAGCAGTTGTTTACTAAGCAGCTCCCAGTGCAGGTGGTAAATTACACAGCATGTGAAATATTGTCTTAGTGTGGAACTTTTAAAAAATTCTCAAAAGGCAGATGCAGTATTTATATTTGATAAGTTTCTTATCCACAAACGAAGCAAAGCCTGTAATACATTGAAAATGTCTTCCAATATGAAAATCTGTAGATTAACCCTCTTTATCAAACAAATTCTGACAATCTGAAAATAGTTACAAAATCTGTAGATTACAGATAAATCTGTAGAAGTGGCAACACTGACTGACAGTTACGTGACAGATGATACACGAGACGGTGAAGTCAAGGTCATGTCCCAGATTTTCGTTCACTTCCCGAAAGTTTTCACAGTTTTCTACAAGTTGCAAACCATTACAGCAAACCTGAGCAAATAGGTAAAGATACCAAGACAAAAATGTATTTTTCTCTTATTATAAGTCTTTAACGAACAAACAAACAAAAGGCAATATTCCGACGCCGATCATGGGTAATCATATAAATCAGGTTAACTGGTTACAAGGCTTTATTTAATGCTTTAATTGCTTAAAAGTACATACCAGAACAGTAAATATTTAACTTACAAATACAGTACTGTAGAAAAGCAGTACAGTAAGAGTTTAACGAACAAACAAAAAAGGCAATATTCCGACGCCGATCATGGGTAATCATATAATTCGGGTTATCTGGTTACAAGGCTTTATTTAATGATTTAACTTTATTTAAGTGCTTACAAGTACAGTACATACGAGAACAGTAAATATTTAACTTACAAATACTGAACAGCACTGTGGAAAAAACAACAAATAAAAAAGGCAATATTCTGACGCCTATCAGGTAAACTGGTTATAAGACTTTATTTCTTGCTTTAACGTTATTTAATAGTACTTTAAGTTGCACATAAACTTACCAGAACAGTACAGTACTGTAAATATTTAACTTACAAATACTGTGCTACTGTACTCGGGAATGTCTCACTCACTGAATAATTTCCCGCCTAGATCGTCACGTAATCAAAACAAACCGCGCGCTGTGGTGACGTTCGAGGATTTGATCTTTCAAAGGCCTCTCCTGCGTTAATTTGTAGTTTTCATAATGGTTTTTTAATCTTATGTTGTCTTATATGTATCCCAGCCCTTACCGTGTATAATTGCGAGCGCGTTCCGTGAGATCGTGTTCCGTGCGAGTTACCTGTACTCTCATACTACATATAAATTCGTACCAAATAAATAAATAAATACCGTTTATGAGTGGTGTGGAATAGTTACCCTCCCATAGAACTCGTTTTCTTTGGAGCCAGCCTGATAGAAAACACAGTAAGGTAAGGAGGCACTGCTACCTGTATCGAGTATTTCAAACTTCAGGTGAGCGATTTCTCTATGAATTTTCGATGTTTCTCACCAAAAGCGGAGGCTTGAGCCAATTTTTTTTTTTTTTTTTCCAAAAATGGTCGGGATTGGGGGGAGTCAGTGGTGGAAAAGTGGTTGGGATGGGGAGGGTTAAGAAG
>NC_136966.1:44718644-44816144 GCF_032717465.1 Coenobita brevimanus
TATATATACTCGCTGGCATAACAGAATGCAACAAAAATTATATTCAAAAACCAGATGAAAATTTCGCTTTCTAAGTCTGAAGCTTCCTAAGCTCTTGGCGGGCATCAACCCGCAATAAATTCTGTCATGGTTTCAAGCTGCCATTATTAAATCTTTTATCTCGTGAATTGCATATTGCACATGACACTCAACATAAGTTACAATAATTTTTCGGATCGTAAATCACTGAAGAAGTGGAATGCAAATTGCGACATATTTCAGTGCCTCCCCTTCGTGATATATTGCTCGGTTTATTGCCAATATTTGGACACCCAGCCTCCAGCGGTGCGGGCCTGGGAGGAACACATTGTTTATGGCTTGTAAGCATATTTAAGGTTACATTTCTTAGGGACAAAATATCGCCAGGTCTCAACTGCATAATGGCCATTTTACATACTCAAGGGAAAATGTGGTAATATCTCCATTACTTTTAGGCAAGAAAAAATCTAATTTAAACTAAAATCAGACGAAAATGTAGCACTGTTATTTTCACATTCGAGCAACTAATCCTTAACATGAACCTAGAGAAAATAATGTATCGTTTCCCACTACACAGCAACAATTTCCTGACATGACTCCCACTGTGGAATATCGGCGGTACTTGCAATAAATAAATAAATAAATAAGGCTGAGATTAATACCTGTCTACTACACGAGGGTCAGTACGTTACTTTTCTCCTTGGTAAACTACTCGTATTGCAGAATCTTAACTGCATAATGAATACCATTACATTTTCAATACGCAAGGGAAAATGTAGTATTATCTTTCCCAACTTCAGACAACAAATTTCAAACTTGACTGAACTAGCGAAAATGTAGTAAGATCTCTCACCTTCAGCCAACATATTCTAACATGACTGCCTACATGATATGGCTAAACTGTTAACTGTACACGTAAACTGAAGTAATAATTTTCGTTCGTACATTTGGGGTTTCAAAATAACAGTTCGAGATTCCAATCTTTCCTACACTGTTTAATGGTGATGGTGGTGGTGACAACGACGATGTTTACGCCTTACACTCCATGTAGCACTTTGTGATCAGATGCACCTGCTGACGTCGACCAAAGCCCTTTGGATGGGATTGAAAGTTTGACCTTTAAGTCGACAATGTGCGCTCTAACACACTAAACCATAACGGCTTGAAGATTAATTCTGTCAACTCAGCAAAGATCTAATTATTGGTCACAACTGTACTGATCGTCATAGGCTTCATTCCAGAGTTGATGCAGGATGAGCGTGACTAAAAAGAATCCAATCCTCTCCATTATTCTTTAACCCGACTCAATTACGGCGCTCCAAATATCGTCAGATTATCCATAATCACATCACTCTTTCACAATAACATTTCACAGCATCTCCCAAGTGTACTGTTTCACCATAATTATCGACCTCCCTCTTGATCTCCTGCTCTTCATTCCCTCACTAGTTTTGTATCTTTTCACTACTGTACTTATTACATTTCCTGAAGTGTATCATATTTTTTCTGTTCCATTTTGTTCTCGTTCTTCGTACCAATGCATGGCCTCACGCCGTTATATTCAAGCTGATTGACCAGGAAACTACTTTGCATATTCATGGGCTTAATAGCTTGTGATATTTTCCTCAGATTTTTTATGAAAGTCTTTAAAACTGTTTTATGACCCCAGACGTGAAAAAAAAAGTGGGGGGGGGGAGAATAATCACAAAAAATCGGCCGCAAAAGCATCGGGTACCAAAACAACCATCCTTAATACATGCTCGTGTTCTACCGATGACAATTGGAATTCACAGCCAACAGAAAACTTCGACTTTCACATGCATCACTCATTCTACTGATACCATTTCCCCAACCACGCCTCGTTAGCATGGGAAGGTCAATTCTGGCTATCAATTTCTCTCCTAAGAAAAGGTCCGGCCCTGCAAGGAATCTAATGTGGAATTATACACACAGACTTACCGGTATATATTTTCAGACGATTTTATTCAAGTCTGGGGAAATGCTATCTCAATGAAGGGGTCAGAAATTATCTTCATTAATCTTTTATTACCCAGAGGACAGGAGATGGCTGGAACCAATCATGCTGTATTGGATGTGAAGCAGGTATGAAGAGTAATGAGTTAAATTCCCTCATTATCAAAGGTCTTCCCAGAAATAAGTGAAATCGTCAGGTGGTAGGCCTAGTAAGAATGTAATAAATGCGTTCTGATATCTATATACGAGTATTCGTACCTCACCGAAGGATACATGAATGACGCATGAACTCTAGCAAGTTCTTTTATGGATGTGGATGAAAAGGCAATATGCAGTCCGTCAGTGAAGTGACGTGACCCCCCTCTCTCTCTCTCTCTCTCTCTCTCTCTCTCTCTCTCTCTCTCTCAGTATGAGCGTTTGTGTATTTGCATGAGTATGTGCGTTCGTGTGACCGCGTGCGTAACTGCATATGCCCTTGAGTGTTTGTGCGCGGCCACTGATTAAGTGTTGATAAGTAAACTATACAGTGAAAAGATGGCCATACCAGACACTGGGGAATAAAGTATTGAATAATTTAATAGCAAACCTGTTAATATGAGTGTTCCAGTATGAGCGGCAGCATACATAAAGATAACTCCACGTGCATGACGGAATGCGCGTAATGACAGAAAGCAGTTGAGTACTTACTAACTTCACGTACACCCTTAACAGACTTACGAACTGTCCGTAATGTTATCATGCCTATCTATACGACTCACGTGACAGAGGTTGGCATGTCGCTGATGACTTTAATTAGCTCATACGGTGACGCATTTTCAAGTTTATTACTGCTATTTCCAGACTATCTTATTTAGATTAGGAGAGACTTTTCTAACGATGGGAGTTAGATTTAGTTCTTATTAACTTTGTCATTACCACAGACGTTTCCTAAAAAGAAATCGTCTTACAGAGAGAGAGAGAGAGAGAGAGAGAGAGAGAGAGAGAATGGATAAAAGAGGTATATAAGAGAACATGACACGTAGCACAGACAGTAGCGTATTTCACCTTCGCAATCCGCATCAGTCTGACAAATACGGTAATGATGTTAGGATATTATTCAGGCAGTATGGTAGAGTCGGAGGGCAAAAATTCGTTTGTTTCACCCTTTTCTGCCTCTCATTTTCTTCAACTGGCAAATATTCCCAGAAACCGTCTGCCATTTCACTTTTTTCTTCATCTCACTTTCCTCTGCTGGCCAGTATTCCTAAGCTGAGAGAGGCTTGGTATGTTTCTCCGTCCACGAATGATACTGTCTGATATGATGCGTTAGGGAGGAAAATGACGAATATGCCAAGTGCGAAGCAGACGCGGTGGGATAGCAGGTAAGCCTTCTGACCCCGGCTGTACCTAGCAGATAAGCCGTGATTCATGGTAAAGCGGCTTAAGTTTGTAAGTATATAATCTCTTTAATGAATGACAGCACGACAGCGTAATCTCTTGGTGAAATGAAGGTAACTGTGCCATATAGGAATACTGTATCCCGTTCAGTGATACCTATTACATTCCTGGTCTTTATTCCAGTGTCGTGAGTTTTTCGAAGGGCGAAATTCATAGGTGACGAGGATCTAAGTCGGACTGAAGCTATTGTATATTCACATTAGGCTGCTAGACGCCATAATTCCACAAGGGGTGGCAATAAACAAAGCACCTCCATATCACTCTGTAATCTGCATTAAGCTGCTCTTTCCCCAACTCAAATCAACCCCCCCCCCCCCGATATATCTCTGCATTCCAGAATTACCCATATTATTTATTGTCTTCCGGTTTAGCCTGAGAGCCTTGACATAATAAGGAAAGTTTTGATAGTAAAAATCGTGCTTTGAAAAAAAAATGTTATGCAATATTTTTAGGAGACCAATAACATCTGACTGTTGTTTCCTGTCGCCTGTGCCTCTAGATCACCACGAACACACACAATTCCCCCCTCCCCCTTTTTAAACAATAATAATAATCTTTGGTTCAGCTATCCATTTCTGCGTTTTCTGGCATAATATTAATCTTTGACCCAGCTGTCCTAATACACTCACCCCACAATTTCAAGTCCGTTGTGTGCCCAGATAAAGGTAAATGCAATAAGAGTATCAGAAATAATCTTTACTTTGAACCTCACCTCATACTGCTTGCTACGGAACAAAGTCAAGTATCAGTATCGGTGCATTGATTTATATGACTGTATTTTTAACACTAGACCTCCAATGCCAGAAATCATTAAGGTGACAGACAAAATAGCATTCAAATCTCGCAGGGAATTCTAAAGTATACTTATGATTTATTATTATTATTATTATTATGTTGTTGTTGTTGTTGTTTTGTTCTTGTTGTTGGTTTTAATTATTATTATTAATACTGTTATTATTATCAACATCATCAATCATCATCAACATCATCAATCATCAACATCATCAGTCATCACAAGTCATCATCATCATCAATCAGTCATCATCATGTCATTCACCACCATTCATCATCGCCGTCGTCGTCATCGTCATCAACAATCATCATCATCATCATCATCATCATCACTAGGCATCATCGTCATCATCACCATCATTATCAACATTATCACCATCAATCCTCCTCCTCCTCCTCCTCCTCCTCCTCCTCATCATCATCATCATCATCATCATCATCATCATCATCATCGTTGTTGTTGCCGGAAGGATAAAGTAACCGAAGTCTGTCTCCTCATGTATCCTGCTCTTCCTATAAACAAATTACTTATCAAGCATATCTGTTTACTGCAGGGACAACAAGGAAAGGAGGGTAAAGAATCTTCCCGTGTCTTTTGTTTTTCCTGCAGAAACTAATCTAAGTTATGACAAGGAAGTGATTGTACAATGTGTTAATATGGTTGAGAATCCCACCGTTGACATCACCTGTCTCTCACGAAAGGCCTAGTTCAAGAGTATATAAAGGGTGCTTGCAAAAATAGGGCCATATGCTCGATGGTTTGGGAAGCTTCGTAATGCCTTCTACTCAGTAATTTATTTTGCACAGTATGCCTTCATATCCTACTGCATGTTACTGATGGAAAAACAAGTCGATATTAGAGAAGTAAATAATATGCAGGAAACATTAAGGTGAATGCAAAATACATCGCTAACGTGTAGAAAGGATGCTACGAAATCTCTTATCCCAGCGAGAAACGCGAACAAAAACACATTCAGACATCTCTATCACAATTTATCGACACTCCATTCCGTCTCCAAACCATCCTCACTCATAAACTCCTCTACTCCATCCTTTAAAAAATTCCTCCAAGCCTCCTTATCGTCATTCTCCAAGCTCTCCCTCCACTTCAAACCGTCCACGCTCATGAATTCCTTCCTTAAAAAAACACCCCCAAGCCTCTTTCTCATATCTCCACTCCCTCCATCCACTCCAAACCATCTGCAATCAGAAACTCCTCAACTTCAAAAACAATCACTGGAAGTACGCTGCTGATGGTGGCGATGGTGGTGCGAGAAAGTGGTGCGAGAGAGAATGAGAGAACAGAAGGCGCCAATCACGCGTCAAAACAAATGTTCAGTGTGCGTGGTGGGTAGGGCGTAGCGTGCGTGTGTGCCTGTCCTTTCTGTACTACCAGCGACACGGTGACACTTCAGAGTCCCGCCAGCAGAGTGACAGGAACAACAACGAACAAAGGAAGTTGCGTGTGGCGATGGTGTGCGTGGTGGTGGAAGGGGGGGGGGGGAAGAAGAAGGGCAAGAGGGAGAAGGAAAGCGAGAAAAAGGGGGACAGGGAAAGCGAGAAACAGAGAGAAAGACAGTCACAGATGTAGAATGCGTGTCCAAAGAAGTAGCAACACAGGCAGAGGTAAACAGAAAAAGAAATTATATCTATCTGTATCTAAATCTGCCTATCTATATCTATCCATGTATATCTATCTATCTCTCTATCTATGACAGAGAAAGAACGAAAAAAAAAAGGAGAAAGAGGGAGAAAGCGAGGGGGTGTAAACGATGGACAGGCCTGGTGTTGTGGCGACATGCGAGAACAAAAGCGGACAAAAAACGCCCCTTGATGATACCGTGCAGAGCGTCATGGTGGACAATACATCATGCTGCCGCCAACATTCACTTCTCCGGCCCTCCCCACCGATCATTCTCTTTGTCAGCCGCCACCAACACCGCCTTTGAGGTTGCAGCAACACTCTGTCTGAAAGGTATGCCTGTAATAACAACGCCAGGCATACACCTTTCATGACGACGATGCGGTGCTGCCTGCCAAGCGCCGGACCAAGATATATATAATTTCTTGCTCTGTCTTACGCAAACACAAATTTTAGGTAATATGTATGAGTGAACTGTAATTCTTCTCACAGTATTATTATCTTTCCTCGCAACGCACGATGAACATGAACAAAGACGTAATTAAGCTGAGCAATTATTCTTACCGTATATCTCTGTGGCGTGAATAGCTCATATGAAGGAATTATGCACCAAACACAGAAACTGGGCTCATATCTCAAAAGAGTCCTGGCCACAATAATGCAAAAAAGAAAGAATCCAATGCTGATAACATGCAAAACTTGTCCCTACCGGAGAATACTGAACATAAAGCCATACTGAATATTCCTTCATATGGAGATGCCAGGAGACACTTTGTTAAGACTGTGGGGCATAGACAGTGGGAAACACAGACTGCAGAAGACAATTCCCAAGCTGATGAGTTGCTTAGATGAAAGATATTCCCAGCTGAATCTCGTATTACAGAGCTGGAGAGAGACAGGGTGACACTGTGTTAGAGTATATGGGTATAATTCTGACAAAATATATTAGTGTTGTACTGGAATGTTTACGCAACAAAAAAAAAGCAAGAAAAATTGGCTTCGGAAATATGGTAATATGATTTAAGAAAAAAGGACAGCTAGAGTTCCATCTGTCAGCCCATATAACCAGATGAAACTAGTAAATTTTGTTTTAAAACAATACGATGAATACACTGAATAGTTAGGATTTCATCAGACATAGCCCACAGGTAAGTTGGGGAAACAGGCCTTAGGAAATGTGATGCCCTCAGTAAAAAAAAAAAATAGCTACGGGTTTCATCTTCCTAATCTACAAAACCAGAAACCAGAAAAAAAAACATGGCCATAGAAAATATGATAAATGGGCTTCAGAAAACACAAATATACCCTTCTCGTCTGACCTGGCCCAGATTTTCGTCTACTTTTAGGTTATTTCACGCAGCGTAGTGGCATAGACCCAATACTACAGCTCTGTATACTTTCCACTACACTTCACCCTGACTTGCTCCATACTCTTGCGTTAATCTACTGCTACGACTCAGCATTGAAGATGGAGAGAAGGTAGTTTTAGGCCAAGCTCGAGTAAAAAGAGCATACTGTTTCATCTGCCAAATTTTACATAATCAGGCAATGCAACAACAAAAAAAGTGGGTATAAAGAAATGACAGGAATTACGAAAAAATGCAGCCAAGGGAGTTAATCTACTGTTACAACTCGCCATTCAAGATCGAGAAAGGGCAATTTTAGGCCAAGTTAGAATAAAAAGAGTACAGTGATTCATCTGCCAGATTCTACTTAACCAGGACAAGCACGAAAAATATTTGCTTTAGAGGTATGATAATGAGAGAGAAGGGAAAATACAGCTATGGGTTTTACCTGCCAAAATTTATATAACCAGGCAATGAAAGAAAAAAATTGGCTTTAAGGAAATTATGAGAGAGGCTAAGAAAAAATAATCGTGCAGTCAAGGGAGCTAATTTCCAGTTACAACTCAGCATTCAAAATCGAGAAAGGGCGGTGGCTGAGTGGTCGGTATCGCTGAGTGCGAAGCTGCCGGCCCGTCAGTGCCAGGGTTCAAATCCTAGTGCTGGCAGCTGGGGTCACTTGACTCAGGTGTCCATCCACCCTTTATGAGTTGGTAGGTAAAATGAGTACCTAGGGTAACACCTAACGGAGGTAACTGTGGTGGCCCGCATGATGCAGTGGACTTGTATCCCAGGTTATTGAGTGAATAATCCGCTACAGAATCAAAGGCCTATGTTACGGAGATGAGTACCGCGGCTAAGCACCTCATGGCATATGTTCCCACCTATACCTTTGGAGTTAAAAAAAAGAGTTACGTGTTTCATCTACCGAATTCTACATAACCAGGACAAGCAAGATAAAAATTTGCTTTAGAGGTACCGGTATGATAATAAGAGGTAAGGAAAAATACAGCCAAGGGTTTCCTCTGCCTAAACCTACATTATCCAGGCAGGAAAGCGGCCATCATCCCCACACTGCGTCCTCTGATAAAGGACACAATTCCCTTTATCCCCCCAAACAGCCCCACCAAGAAGCCATTCCCATTCCATAACGGGTCCGATCCGATCCCTTATACTTACAAATCATTGGATCTGGGTCCCCGTTCCCTCCCTTATCCCATTTGTGTACTTCCTCGTATTTGGATACTCTCTCTCTCTCTCTCTCTCTCTCATATATATATATATATATATATATATATATATATATATATATATATATATATATATATATATATATATATATATATATATAATGTCATCTTAGTGTAGTGTGGTTACAGGTGCAGTGTAGTGGTGATGTGGTAAAGAGAGATGGAGTGGTGTGGGAGACTAGTGGAGCAGTAGAGTGGAGCGGTGGGGGTGGAATGGTGTGGAGGTAGAAAGAGGCGGCGTCGTGATGCGTAGTGGTGTGGAGGTAAAGGGATGGGAGTGGTGTGGTATGGAGGCAAAGTGGCGGGGATGGAGTGTTGCGGAGGTGGAGTAATGATCTGTGTAGTGGTGTGGAGGTGGGGTCGTGATTGGGTGTAGTGGTGTGGAAGTGGGGTCGTGATTGGATGTAGTGGTGTGGAGGTCGGGTCGTGATTGGGTGTAGTGGTGTGGAGGTGGGGTCGTGATTGGGTGTAGTGGTGTGGAGGTGGCGTGGTGGGGGATGTAATGGTGTTGAGATTAAATTGATGCATGTAATGAGGTACCATATATAAAATCCAAGTGGGAATCGAACCCCGGTCTAATAGGATCTCGATCACCTGCGCAACTATTAAACCAAAAGGAATACTACACTTTAACAGAGTATCCAGGCTTTTATGTGGCTTACTACAGGAGAGGTGTGGTGTGGTGGTGTACAGAGAGGTGGGTTGTTGTGGTGACTGGGTGGGGAAAAGAGGTGAAGTGGTGGTGGGACGGAGAGAGGCGGAGTGGAGTGGGGGATGAGTGGTTTGGTGGTGAAGCAGAAAGAGGTGGAACTGTGTTGAGGTGGTGAGGGGAACGGTGGTGCTGAGGTGAAGTGGTGTGGTGGTGGTGTGGAGAGATCAAGTGCTGTGACGATAGGAAAGGGTTATTAGAATGAGAAGTGTAGGAGAGAGGTGGTGTGGAACTAAGTTGGAAACGTAAATGTGTGATGAAGTGGAGTGGAAGTGTCGACGTGGAGAGAGGTGAATAGGCAGTGTGAAGGTGAGATGAAGAAGCACATGAGCAGTGGAGAAGCTGAAGAGCAGTGTGGATGTGAATTGACAAGAGGTAAATAAACTGTGCAGATGGAGGGGAAGGCGGAAGGACAGAGTGAAGGTGGAGAGGAACTGAGATAAGGGGGAGGTGGAATGATGCTGTGAAGGTGAAACAACAATGTGGAGAAACAGAATGAAGGTGGACATGCAAGGTGGAGTTTGGTACGCATGTTTATCCCAGTCAGTAACCCAACCACACTAAAAGGTAACAGGGGACGATTTAGTCTCCCTCATGCTTTGGTCGAAGTGGAGAGCCTGTAAAAGAAGAGGGGATACCAAACTGGAGAAAGGGGATGGACAGGGGAGGTGGAGAAACGATGTGGAGATTGTGAGACTGTGGAGACGGAGAGGAAAGATGTAGGGGAGGTGTGGAGGTGGAAGGTGTAGGTGTAGAGGGGAGAGGTGGACAGAATGTGTAAAAAAAGGACTGCAGATGGATCAGGAGAGGTGGAGATGGGTACACACTCTGATCCCCATGAGTTCCACCCTAAGAGGTAATATGGGACCATTCTTGAGTCTCCATCATTCCTAAGTGCTCCTTGGGGCTCTCTAATGGCCGCATTTATAACACCGAGTCTCTCTCTTAACCTCCCACAGGATTCCCTTTACTTAAATAAAAATAACTGATGATGGTCAGAATACTTCAAGGGCCAAGTTTCTCCCACAATCTGTTCTTCCTTATGAATTCTTTTCATTTCAGTCACGATACCACCAACGATCTACATATTTACTGACCGTAAAGTATCCGATGCTGAATAAAATCGTCTGTAGAAAGCATGGATAAAATAAAGTTAACCTCTGACTGCAGGATTCAGTCTACCTGAATAAATCGTCTGGCGTTAGTTATAATAAAGTACGTAATGTAAAATCTATCAACTTTTTATTACTATGATTCCGATTAACGGCATAAAATCGTCCAGTGTTGGTCAAAATAAGTATCCTGGTGGCAGGTCTCTCCCTTGACCTCTATAATTTTGATCACCTGAATAAAAGCGTCTAGCTTACATCAAAATATAGTCAAGCGGCATGCCAATCTCTTAACCCCTGAGTGCTGAGAATCTGCTTAATATATTATGTCTGGTTTAAGTCATTACGGTGTGCGGAAGTGCATATGTAGTGGAAGGACCTAACTGATGACATTTAATTACTCACTGATTGTTAACATTTCCCTCAAATGAATATTTCTGAATCATCATCATCATCATCATCATCCCCACATTTATTCCTGCTTCAAAGATGCGGTGGGGTTGGATCCAGAAACATACTGTACCTTACCACACGCATCTTCAATGACGATTATGAAAATGATGATAATGATAATATTAATAATAATAATAATGACATTACCTATCCTTGCTACCACCAAACGATTTTATTCAGCTACAGACATTTTTTTAGAAATACGGGAGTTAGGTACTGCTGCCAGTAATCATTTCTCCTCTCGTTTCATGGGCCGACCACGCTACCGATAAAATTATTTCCATCTTACGGATTAGTGGATTCTTTATCAAAGTTATGTCCATGATCAAGTTTTCCATCATTTGGCATTTGTTAAAAGCATTATTACTGAGATAAAGGCTCTTCCAGTGGAACATCACGATTTCCTGTCCCAATATGGATGAGAAAGATGCAGGGGCAGGTGTACAGAGGCAGGAGTTGTGGTTGACATCCTCAATACTCTGATTTTTTGTGTCTGAGAATCGTTTTTGCTCTCTCTCTCTCTCTCTCTCTCTCTCTCTCTCTCTCATTAACCAATCACTCTGCTGCTTTTCTTCATCGTTCGAAGTACTCTTTCACGTTATCCTTCAGTCTTGTTCTACCAATTCCTTTCTTCGAACTTTCCTCCATTTTGTCTTTCAATCTCTGTCTTCAAGCCACTCTTTTTCTGTTTCCTCAAGCACTCTTCCATCCAGCTTATTTTTTCTCTCCGTCTTCTCTCATGTTTTGCTTCAGTATATTATATTTTCAGTAAATGGGTGCAGTCAAGCTTAAGTCTTCGGGAAGACTACCTTGAATTACTGTGGCCATATATAATCATTACTCTTCATGTTTTATTCCAGCTTGTATTTCCACCAACCCCTTTCTGCCCTTCTCCCAATTATTCTGTCATTCACCAATCATCAATTGTTCTTCCAATGATGCATATATCGTGTTTTATAAGCTGCTCCTCTCACTTTACCGTTTCCTATCCATCTATTTTTTTTTCCTCCCACACTCCTCGTGTATATATATATATATATATATATATATATATATATATATATATATATATATATATATATATATATATATATATTTTTTATATGTCCGACTCTGGGCATAGGCTTCACAGCCTGCTCTCAAGGCCCAGCAGTCCTCCTACATACCATACACCTCTACATGTCACCACTTCGGCACTAACACCCACCGTCCATATTGAATACATGCTAGGGCTGTCTCATGCAGGACTGGTGTATTGGTATTAGCGGGGGTATTTTTACGACATGTCGGCGGGTCTTCTGGTAGATCAGTAAAGCCGGATTTAATGAAATTCAAATCCTTAAACTGTTCCCTGCCCCAGCCGGGATTCGAACCTGGGTCCGTCAGGACTGCAGGTCATCTCTCTACCGATTATATATATATAATCTGCCATTAGTTGGAATAAAGTCCTAGATTTGTCCCGACCATGAAAGGGTTGATGGTGACAGTGTTAACACTCCCACGCTCAGACGAGTCACTCTCAGATTAATAAAACCATTTGGTGTTGGCTGGAATAAAATACTAGAGCTTTCTCGACCATGAAAGGGTTAGTGGTGAGAGTACTAACATATTTAGTCTCTTACAAACGCACTCTTAGTTTGGTGCTGGCTGGTAAATCAGAAAGAGAAAGACGGAACCATGAGAGAAAGTGTTAAATCATACTCCCACTTCCTCAAGTGCTTTTCCACCTTATTCATGTCTCTCAATTCCGCTCTTCTCTCATTTCCGTCTCAGCATATAAATTTTTCAGTAAATGGTTGCAATCAAGCCTAAGCAATCAGGAACACTACCATAATTTGCAGGGTCTAATGTTATCTTTTTAGATCCTCAAGTTCTTCTCCAGTTTATTTTTTCACCAGGTTCCTTCTCTTCCTGTCCTCATTCTTCTGTCATGCATCATCCCTCCTGTCATCGGTCAGTATATCGCGTTATTTAAGTTATTCTTCTCACTCTATCACTTCCTTATGCACTTTTCCATTCATCCATCTTAATTTTTTCTCCCTCTCTCCTCATTTCGTCTCAGAACATAAAATCGTCAGCAAATGGATGCAGTCAAGTCTAAGCCATTGGGAACACTATCACAAATTATCGTGGTCATTATCATGCTATTTTTATTCCTATTCTCAGCTTCTACTTCAGTTTATCTTTCCACAATGCTCCTTCTCTTCCTCTCCTCATTCTTCTATCACTCACCATTCCTCTGACACTCTTCAATAATTACAGACCTCGCATTCTTTAAGCTACAGTTCTCAATCTATCATTCCCAAAGTCCTTTCCCATCGCATATATCTCTCTCTCTCCTGTTCTTCTCTCATTTTCCCCTCAGTATATCAAAATTTTCAGTAAATGGATGAAGTCAAGCCTAAGCCATCGGGAACACTATCATAAATTGCCGTGGCCAATATCTGCTCGGGCACAAATCTCAGGCGACCCGCTAGCCGTTCTGAAGATAAATTTTCATGGTCATTATGATCCATTATCAGGTTCACTTCCTCCTTGTACGCTCCGTTTTATCTATCTGGCGTCTGGCTGCATGTTTCTTTATCTACCGGTCTGTACCTATTGCCTGTGTGCTTGTCTATCTATCTGTCTGTTTGTGCGCCTGTCTGACTGTCTGCATATCTATCTGTACCCATCCACCCATTAATCAATGTCTATATCTGTTACTCTATCTACCTAAATCACACTATCTATTTACCTAATCATTCAGTTATCTGTACGTCCGTCACTTTGCCCGTCCATCAATCAGTCCATTCATTCACCAAAGCTCCACTGATCCATCGAGCAACTACGTTTCCCGGGCATAATTCATTTAATACTAACAATTTTTTATACACCGTTACCAAAAAACTTCAAGGATACTCTGTTCATTTAATCATATTTCACTGCAAGTTCTGAAAAGTTGTCACAGCACTGCACCCAGTTTTAGGGACTATTTTTTTTCTTCAGATTTTACCACATTTCACCCACAACCTATCAATTTTGGCATGAATCATATCGATTTTTAAGAGATTTTTGTCATTTCCAATAATCAAACATATTTTTGTGGGCAAGTCCAACTGACATTTGTGTTTATTTTGTATGGCACTGATGTCTTCATGTAGCGGCACTGATATAACTGGGAGGCACAACTGCCTAGTTATACAACATCCTTCACCTACTTTCATATTCCTCCTCCCCCCGTCCACCCCAAAAAAGAGGCTGGTGGACTGCTGGAGAAGGGGAACTGATGTCTGCAGTCCACCGGGTTCACACTGCTGAGGAATCTGGGACTACAGGTATTACCACTATTTCACACCAATGAATTACGCAACTCTGGTCCCATTCATTTCAAATAAGCGGCAATTTTTTACGAAAATTAAACAGTTTCAGCATACCCGGGTCCTGTATTTTTATTCATCGATGATTATTTATTAAGAAGCAACCCAGGAGAAGATGATGGATGGATGGATGAATGATTTATTTATTTATTTCCATTAGTGTTTTCAGAGATCCTTACCAGATTTAAACGGTATGCCAGTTCGTCACTTCCTGTATATTATTGTCAGACTTTTTTTTATTATTTTCGTTCTTACTTATTTTCAATTTTTCTTAGAGCATCCATTAGCGACACTAGTGTATTTCCTTTCTCAACTCTACTTTTCCCAACATTTCCATCTCACGGCTCTATCTTCGCACCCGCAAAAAAAAATATCATAAATTCTGCCCACTATTTTTCATAGATTTTTTTTTCATATATATATATATATATATATATATATATATATATATATACAGAGAGAGAGAGAGAGAGAGAGAGAGAGAGAGAGAATATCTATCAAATCTTCCCAATATTCCAATATTTTCACCATTTTTCAGCCACTGCCCTCAGAATTTTACGACAATGAGGCATAATTTCCAAGCAAATTTAAGGGATATTGGAGTATTTCCTTCGACAACTCTGCTTTACCTCGGTCTCCCCCATCTCACGGCCCCATCTTCGCACCCGCAAAATAATCACCATAAATCCTGCCAGAGTTTCCCCCACTGACCCTGCCATCGCCTCGCCTCTCCTCTCCTCTCCTCGCTCCCCAGAAATATAACTCTTAACTCCCTCAAGTTTTTAATCGTGGTAAAGCAACGCGAACTGCGGGATAAAAATATCATGGGGAGGGATATCATAGTGTGAGGAAGGAAGAAGACACTTTGGGGGATGAGGGATGGATGACTGTGAGTGAGTGAGGAAGGGAAAGAAAGACTAAAGAATGGAGAATGAGAAGGGGGAGACGAAAATAGGGACGGACTGATAGATGGGCGTATCAGGGTGAGAGCGAAGGAGTGCGAGATCAGGGTATCGAGATGAAGAACAGAGAATGACGGATGGATGTGGGAGAGTATGAGCTTGAATGTGTGTGGGTTGGAGACAGGGATGGATGCACGAACAGATGCGTATGTGAGCGAAAGGAAGATAAAAATGGATATGAAAGCATGAAGAAGGAGGCAGGAAGTGTGGGAGATGAGACAGAGGGAGACGGATGAATGGATGGATGGACAGTACAAACTAATCACAAAAGATGCATTTTGGTTTTAACTAAGTCTACTTAATACCGCAAAGAACAGATGTGGAAAATAAATAACGCATTTGGGTATCACCATCACAAGAGCCACTGAGGTATTATTGAGAGGCAGTCCGATTAAACATACTTTTGAATTGTGTGCAGCGATTTTAGCTTGACTTACCCCTCAGCCCGTGGACGTATTTATATCTCATTCTCTCTACCCTCAGACGACTGTAATTATATCAGAATCTGTCGCACTAAAGACGTTAATCAGTTCCAACAATGGTGGTTAACTTCTGTAGGTATCTTTAGGACTTATCTGTTAATATTGTTCTTGCTACACTCAAAAGTTAACAAAGGACCGCTGATAGTAAAGATCGTTAATGAAGGCTAAATTTCACCTCTTAAGCTCAAATAATCACCTAATCCTCAATATAAACGTTTAATGACAGCAAGAACAAAGGGAAATATTGGGCTGAAATAATTAAAGCAATATCCTCGCCTAGAAGGGGTTAACTCCTTCAATACCATGACGTGTTTCACTGTCCATTCTTAGCATTTCCAGACGATTATTTTTTTTTCCCCGCTTAGGAGAGACTGTTCGAACGTGAGTTGGCAGAAACTTCACTGACCTTCTTATCATCAGAGAGATCGTTATATAAAGTCGTCTGGTATGGTTCAGTTACACAAACTTGGCCCAGGTTTTAGTCCATTTACAACATATTTAACGTAGCTCAGTGAGAGACAAGACAATATTAATGTTCTACATTCCTTTCACTGTGCTTCTTCGCAACTAGTGCCATCTCCAAGTGTTAATTCATTGCTACAACTCAACATTCAAGAGGGAGAGAGGGCAATTTTTTGCCAACTTAGAGTAACTTGGGAACAGTAGCCAGAATGAAATTAGAAAAAGCATCATCGGAGTAAAGGGGAAACAGTGAAAGGATAAACAGCACGAGCGAGGCCTAGCAATACGGCTGACGTAACTAGGGCATGGACGAGTACCTGATATTGGATTCCAGGTGAGGGTAGTGAATTCCACGAAATGTTTTGCCCCGTAACCACGCTGACAGCGAGGACAAAGAGATAAATTAATGGCAGAAATCATATGCTCAGAATATTAGGCTCTCGTAGTCAGACGGGTGTTAAGAATCAAGTGTATTGTTGAGAAAACGTGAGACTGAAGAATGTATGAGTTATATTTTGTTTTTATGTACTATCGGCAACATAAGTTCAGTCTCCTTTCCTGCTTTTCTCTCTACGGACTTTGAATGTTGGTTCAGAGAATCGGAAGTAAATGACACCAACAACAATTATCTGTTAACAAGAATCAGACGGGTGTTCTACATGAAGTGTATTGTTGAGAAATTGTGTGACTAAGGCATGTGTGTGTTCTATTTTGTTTTTATGCTCTATCGGCAACATAAGTTCAGTCTCCTCTCCTGATTTTCCCTCTGTGACAATGAACTGTTGCCAAATAAAGTTATCAGTGTCGGCGCTCCAGAGTTCATATAGGCTGACTATTAGAATCCATGGTGAAAGGAGTAGGAGGGATGACAGGACTTTTGTTAGCGACGGTACAACTGCGGATATTAACTCTTTTTCAATCCGGTGACATATTTTTAGTGTAGTATTGGTATCTTCCGAAGAATTTATCAACTTTGTGGAAACTACTTTCAACGGGGAGGTCGGAAAGTCTCAATTAACCCCTTTACAACGAGACTTTCTCTCGCTATGCTGAATAAAATCGTCCGGTAACACCAAGAATAAACTGCGATGTCATTGGACCAAAAGGTTAATACAGATTCACTACTTGGTCGGGTGAAAATGAAACTCTTACACACTGTTCTGACGGGTTTGTTGGGCTCCCAAGACTGCATCACTGCGTTCCAAAAGTCACTGTTCACGGTCTCCTTATTCAGAACCCACTTGCAGATTCTGGGCGACAAGGAAGTTGCAAATTAAGACACTGCTGATTTTCGTAGTATTACAACAAATCACGCTGAAAATTGAAAGCAAAAAAGTCGTGCGTATATAGCTGCCATAATATCAAGTACTTGGTAAACAATGTTATAAATAATGTACAATACTGAAGACCGTCCACTATTTTACAATGTTTGAGAAATAGCTCATTATGTACCTTACTTAGGGCTAAATTTACGCTCGCCATTGATCAGCTAAGTTCCTGATGTCAAGTCAAAGTTATTTTCTCACGATAATCATTTACTTAAAGCACGATTTGTTAATAATGCGAAAATTATCAATGTCGACATTTTGAATTTCCTTGTTGATAAAAATCCAAATACTCAATTAACTCCTTGAATCTGATGACGTCCTTTGAGTCTGTTTATATACTTTTGTTATCTCCAGAGAAGCTTAAGGATTTAGGGTCTATGATATACAAGCGTTAATGAAGGCTGTAACTAACGTCCCCAGTTAGAAAAGTGTTTAAAATCATCATTAATATAATAACATACGACATCGGAGGGAAGCGATAAATAATTACATCCTTAACTGTACATCACTATGCAATGCCGTCCCCCATAATGTGGATGGGAGGGATGACAAAGAAATTACTGGCAGACATCCCAAGCTCGGAAGGAATATCATATTATATAAAACTGGTGACAGGAATTACATCAATTTTTACTGCCGGATAGTAAGTCCTTTCGCTACAAAGACTTCCCCCTCCCTCCCCCAAATGATCAGCTTCAGCTTCATGAGAGATTTTGGGAACTGGAGGGATTGTGTATAGGCTTATTAACCGTTTCAATACGAGAGACCTTCTCGAAGTTTAATAAAATTGTAAGTAGCAAAGAAATAAGTAAATAGGTAAGCAAATAAATAGATAATTAAAAAATAATAAATGTACAGTCGCCGGATTCAAGGGGTCAACAGAAAAAACAAAAGCATTAAGAATCAAGCAGTTGATAGACCAATACTTTGTCAACTTAAACTTGGCTTGAAAATGCCTCATCTCCATCATGAATGCAGGGCTGTAACTAGACATAAGCACTCTATTACGTGCCATGGAAGTGTTATGAAACGGATGCAGAGCTGCAGTATCTATTTATTCTGCATTTCAGCTGTAACACAGGATTAACGCTAGAATAAGATGCCAGTCACGAAAAAGTGTGGGACAGGATTAATAACGTGGTACTGACTTATTCTAATAGTAGGCTGTAATACGAGATGAAAACTAGAATATGATGGTAGTCATGAAAACATGCTTCGGAAAGGATGCAGCGCCACAGTGTCTCATTTTGCCCTGTAAACCGTAAGAATAAAGTAAAACTAAACGTGGTACTAATCACGAGTGTCAAATTAGTGATTAAAAGGCCACAGTGTTACCCTGTTCTGCCAATAAGCTTCAAAAATTAAGCTGCAAAATGACGATAGCCTCCACCGAGTTAAGGTAGGCGAACTACAGGGCAAGGACGAGTACCTGATATCGAATTCCAGGTGGAGAGGGTGAGTTCCAGGCAATATTTCCCCAGTCATCACCCTGCCGGCGAGGACACAGAGGAAATTAACGGCAGAAATCGCAGGTTCCGAATAGCAGTAATCTGAAATTGGTTGTATGAATTGCATCCGTTTTCATTGCCGCAGAGAGCGTCAAAGGCTTTTATCAAAATTATATCACGTGGTGTGTGTGTGTGTGTGTGTGTGTGTGTGTGTGTGTGTGTGTGTGTGTGTGTGTGTGTGTGTGTGTGTGTGTGTGTGTGTGTGTGTGTGTGTGTGTGTGTGTGTGTGTGTGTGTGTGTGTGTGTGTGTGTGTGTGTGTGTGTGTGTGTGTGTGTGTGTGTGTGTGTGTGTGTGTGTGTGTGTGCGCACTTATAACTAAAGGTATATGTAATTAATTCATTCAGCCCGAGGACGTCTGTTGCAATTTGATGATGACGTTGCCTGACGATTTTACTCAGGTTGAGGGAAACCTTGTGCACAGAGGGATCTAATGAAGGCTACCTAACCCCTCCAGTTCCATCAGTATATTCAAAGCCGCGTACAATCTTCTCGAAATATCAGGAATGAAAATTCAGTTAGTCATGGAAACGATGGGCTTAAACATAACTGCACGGTTCGAACCTTCTCATGGTCAGTACAACGTTAGTATCTTATTCCTGCTGACGCCAGACAATTATATTCCGCTTTGAGTCACAGGGGGCAGATATTGTTAGTACTTCCATCATTAATCCTCTCATGGTCGGTAAAACTTCTGCATTGTATTCTAGCTTACACCAGACGAATCTACTCGAATGATAGCGGTTATAGGAACCTGAGAGTGTTAATGGTATTTGGTTAAATGACGTTTCTGGTGGTGCTTTCGATTGGTTGCAACGACATAATCATGGTGTATGTATATGATTAATTATTCCTGGCGGGCGGAGGCAGGATTAGTCGTGGTCAGAATATTACTGTAACCACTAGCTAATATCGCACAGGGATTCAGGGTGTAAAGTGAAGTATATCATGTTGAACGGATTTGGACTGATGGGCCAAGGATAATTTACAGGCATAAAGGATGTGATTACCCACTTTACTGTTATGATATCCAACGTCTATACTGAATACATGCACGGGCTGTCTCAGAATTGGTGTAATGGTACCAGTGGGAGTGTTTCTTTAGCATGCTGCTGGGTCTTCTGGGCGAGGAGTCGAGATTGTTATAACGAAATACAAATCACCAAATCACTCCCTTACCCTGCCTGGGACTGAAATCGCGTCCTTACGGATAACAAAACATTGATCTCATCATATTCCCATCATCTCCCTTTCGTGTTTATAGCTAGTAAATAGTTTTCACATTTCCGTGGATTCCCATTAACGTTTCATCTCAGACTAGGGAGAAGTATAGTCTCAGTTTCCGAAATCCCCAGAAATCCCCAGACACAAAATGGCGATGGGAGGCTGAGACACCATGAATTGCATATTTTGCGGTATACAAGCTTGTGGCACCGATTTAGTCACAATATTTTAGTGCAATGTGGTAGTTAACTTGTCCTTCTTTTATGGTGAAGTTTACATGTAAAAATAAAGAAGCCTGTGCGGTCAGTTGGCATCATTCATACCTGTGCAACGCACAATGAACACTCGATTAAAAAAAAAAAAAAAAAATATCTTTACAAAGATGACCGATGGTTTCACATTGAGCGCTGTCGATAATCACGTTTTTTCTTTAGGCGAACATTTCTGAATGAATTCCTTACTCCTTACGTTGCATATTTTTTTTTTTTTTTTTTTTTCACGTAGGCTACTGATAAGGTACTAGCCATATACAAGTCTGAGTACTTGCTGAAGAATATTTTCATAATTTTTTTCCAGTTTCAAAATATAACGACGGAAGGGTGTAAAGGCTTTCTGATCGAGTGTACACGCTTTTAACTACCGCTGAGCTAGATCACAAGAACCTGACTTGCGATCGATGTTTGGGGCATCCCTGATCTAACACCAGTACCACCACCTAGGCCTACCGCCACCAATGCACCACTCCACACCAACCTCCATCCTCCGAAAGCTAACACTCCATTCTCAAAACACATCACTCTAATACCACCACCATAGCAACACCTTAACACCACTTACATCATCTGTTTACCATCTCACTTCCACCACTGTAAACTCAAAATTCTCCAAAATCATCTTACTTCCATAATAACCAGGGCAACCCATCGTCTTAACGCCTCCCAAGCAAGACCGAACCAATTTGATGAAGGCCTCAGGGTGTCAGTTCCACGACTACCAACTCCTCTAATAGGACGCATACCACCCATGACTCAGACTCTCTCTGATCATATCTAACTTAACCCAACACCAGCCCTAGTACCACAAAATCAATACCGCCACCCTAACGCCACTTTGATACTATTCCAACTGCCATCTCTTCAACATCATGCTCCAAATGCCAACCAAAAAGACCAGAAAAAACTCAACTCTATGATCACTGGAAATATCTTTGAAGGTGTCAGTTTCTATTCTCTAACAGGATTCTCACAGTCCGCTGATCATGAGCAAGATTATCATTCATCTAATCTAATCAAATCTAATCTAATCTAACCTAACTCAACATCACATTCAACACCACTAAAGTACCAATTCCATCACCCATAAACCACCATCCCAACACCACAGCCTCAACTTGCTTCCTCCAAACGCCTCCCAAGGAAGACCAAAGCAACTCGATGATCGGCGGAATTCTCTTTGAAGGTCTCGGGGTGTCAGTTCCAGCGACTATCATCTCCTTTGACAGGATCCTCACCGCACCATGACTCTCTGATCCTCTCTGATCTGACCTCTTGACATCCTGACCTGTCCTCCTATCTCGTCGTTACCTCGGTTTACGGCCAGGTGACCCCTCTGATCTCACCTTTAATCCTTTCACCGCCTGGACGTCTTTTCGATTTTATTCTTGGTACCTCCAGACTATTTCACTCAGCTTACAAAAGGCTTGTCGAGATGGCGAGGATGAATATAGCTTTCAGTAAACATCTTTCAGTATAAGGGTTTTTGCCTAAGTTGAACAAAATCGTCCAGATACAGCAAGAATAGCAAATATGTCACCGAATTCAGTGGGATCAGTCGTGATTAGGATTGCTACTTTAAGGATCTTAATCCATACAGCTCACAAACACTTTACAACCAAACTACACTGGATAACAACGTGCAAGATACAAGCAAAGTTATTTTTGATAATGTTATGAAGATTTGGTAATCGCAAAAAATTAACCTATGTTTTTTTTGACACACCCTGACCTGACCTATCTTGTCCTGACCTTGGTTTTTGGCCAGTTGACTCCTCTGATCATACTTTTAATCCCTTCACTACCATCACGCTTTTTCGTTTAGCCTATTAGGGATACCGCCAGCCGATATTGGTTACATTAAGGGAGATTTTTCATACCGGAGCTTTTATGTATAGGCTTCAATGAACTCCATCTCTACTCAGGTGCTAGCTCAGTCTGAACAAAACCGTGTAGCAGCAGCGGGGATAGATTAAACGTTGTCCTTCGCGATGACATTTTTACCTCTCTATTTGCTGACTCCATAAGCTCTTACTTAGAATAGGTTCCTCGTATTGATGGAATTAAATAAAGCCTTCGTTAACACCTCTGTAATTTTTATACGTCTTACGAGAGGTTATTAGTACTGATGAGGTTATTCCACTTCACCAGGATGACGTCTTTTGCATCATGTACAGTACCAGCTATTTCCAAACGACTTTATTCGACTTATTAAAGGTATTTCGTTTGGAAGCGTTTCTGAAAACAACAGCTAATCCCTAGCTTAAAAGAGTCTCTACTAAGCAAATTAATATCATCTGGAAACGTAAAGGGGGGGGGGGAATATACAAAGTACGTTTTCGGACTTAGTGGTGAAAACTTTACTGATCTCCCCCACTCCCCCACATACACCCACACACGTATATTCCCCCGACACACACACACACACACACACACACACACACACACACTTGGCCCGCTGTCACCTGTCTAATTTCACATCATGACGACGTTCCACACGGACCTCATTTCATGGCCAACTCACTCCCTCTAATAAGCCACTTTGAGCTACTAAGAAATTGAAAATAACGCCACTGATATAAATAAGTCGCGGTTAGGACTGACAAATATCGCGTGAAAATAGCTTTCACGTAATACCATACACTTGCTGAACCCTGCTGTACTTCGATTTAGCTGTAAATAAGGTGAGAAAAAAATCTCAAACTCTGTGAAAAGATGGGCGGTCTTCGTAACTGTACTTTTCATATTTACAGCACACTGTTCAGCAAGTATATATTTAATATTATGTCAAAGCCATATTACACGACATCTTTCTACTTTAAACGCGATATGTGCCGATACTTTGAAATTTATCATTGCCAATATTTTGAACTTCCTTGCAGCTCAGAGTTCGCAAGTGGCCAATTATTACATACAGCAGGGTAACCTCACTCACCTCACACTCGACTAAGTCATCTTGCCATAATTAGCCAACTTGTCCTGCGGCTAGAAAACTTAACTAAAAGCTCACTCATAGCTCTTTATCTGCACATTTTATCTCTGCTATTTATGTTGTTTCTGTTTTTGTAATATCAACATACATTAACCCTTTGGCTGCGAAATACCTACAGAATATTGCATTTTGTTTCTGCTGACGTTACAACCAGGTTTGGAGTATTTGTAACCGTAATTAAATTTAATTAATTACATAATTTGGGGGGTAATTGTAATTACAACTGTAATCATTTTTATTTACCAGTAATTGTAATTGTAACTGAGCTTCAAATTCATAAAGTAATTGTAATTGACTGTTTACAAGCATAAAAATTAAAATTATATCATACAAATATTACTTTGATATGCTGAAAACACACACACACACACACACACACACACACACACACACACACACATAGAGAGAGAGAGAGAGAGAGAGAGAGAGAGAGAGAAATGCTATAAAATAAACATGTTACATGAAACTTGACACATCCGGTACTTGTATACTGTATGTGAGATCTGTAGAGTCTGTACGAGACTGCTATGTGTACCGACTACCGTGACTACGTCTACGTATGTGGTGGGACAGGTTTGTAAATGTGAACATTTTTTAAGGTATTAATAATGTTAATTGCAAATTGTAGGAGGTTGACCTATTTATTTTTAACTTGTAATCGCTGCATCATTTTTAAATTTATGTGAGTTGTTTTTTATACGAATTAAGAGTTGTGGCTGTATCAGTTTAATTTCAAATGAGATAAAATTAAAGAAATTACTAAGTATATATATATATATATATATATATATATATATATATATATATATATATATATATATATGGTATTTACATTCAACAATCAAGCGATCAGTTAGTTTATACCATGAAAAAAGGTAACTGAAATATGTAACTGAACACTAACTTTGCTGTAATTGTAATTGTAGTTTGGAAATATTAAAACAGAGTAATTGTAATTGTAATTGTAATTAGGATCTTTTCTTCCCTGTAACTGCATTTGTAATTGAGTGATAAGGCAAGTAATCATAACTGTAACTGTAACTGGCCCAAAGCAATGTAATTACTCCAAGCCTGGTTACAATCTTACGATAGCAAAATTTAAGTATTCTAATGTTATGGCGCGAGAATATGTAACCTACCTATTGTAGGCTTATTAGAGACGATTTTAATTTGTTCGTGGAAACTCATCGGGCAGAGCTAAAAACAGTAAAAATCTATTAGTCATGAAAAGGTCCTGGAAAGCCCCTTAAACTGACAAGGTTACAGCCTTTAATCAGTCCATTCACCTTGACACATAATTACCTCAATTAGTAAGATCCACGCAATGATCACCTCTATTCACACTCACTTTGACATAATTACCTCGTTATTTTTTTTTTTTTTAAGGATGAACAGAGGAAGGAAAACCAAATTTAAATAAGCAAAATCATACTTCTGAATACAGGTGCCCTCCATTCATGAAACAATCTGCAACAGCTGGAATTGAACAGCTGTAGATTGAAGTTTGGGAGGGAAATTATTCTGGGGAAATGGTTTCCAATGAAATGCAATTTGGAGAATAAAAGAAATCTGAAGGCAAAAGTTCTGCAATATAGCAGTGTGACAGTCCAGTCATGAGCGCTACTAGATGCCCATGCAGCACTAGGTAAAGCTTGGTGACGTGGCACAATCGATGCAACTTCGTCTGTGCATTTGCCATTGAAGTAACTGTAAAATAATGCAAGGGAGCCAACAGTCCTTCTTACTTGTAGGGAAGGTAGTTTATTTGCAACTCCAGGATTATTAATAATTCTTATAGCTTTGTTCTGTATTTTGTCAAGTTGTTTTAGTGCAACTTCTCCACATCCACTCCACAAGGGTCAGCAATATTACAGCTAAGAGCGCATATAACTTGTAAATTACAACTAACTGCTCGTCAGCGAAGAAATTAGGGATTCTATACAATTATCCAAGTTTCTGAAGGGTTTTAACAACTGATCTAATATGAGAGGTGCATCTGAGAGTACTGTTAAGTGAAACACCGATAATTTCAATAAGTTTAGAGGTAGGAATACTGGTTGCACTGAAGATAATATAGGAATCAGGCATTATCTGTGTATTTGTAAACTGTGTATATTTGGTTGTCCTAGCATTAAATGAGACAGTGATATTTTGTTCCCATTCAGTGATCTTAGATAAGTCTCGCTTTATGGAGGTTGCTGAACTGAGCTGGACGACATATTAAACTTTGTTAATGGGTGTTTTAGTATGAAGGAACTGTGAAGCGTTGCATCATCTGCATATGAGTGAATAGGATTATGGGTGATGGACAAGAGATCATTAATATGAAATAAGAACGGTGTTGGAGCCAGGACTGATCCCTGTGGCACTCCGGCATTAATCGAGTAGAAATTGGAATATAATCTACTTTTATCTTTCTGTCACTGAGATATGAGGAAGTCATTGGAACAAATGATGATGGCAAGGGAGTTTGGATAACAGGGAACTGTGTCACACTCTGACAAAAGCTTTAGAAAAATCAGAGGGTACTGGATGGGTTTCTCTATGTTGGTCAACTGACTGATGGATGGTATAAGTCAGGAGATTGAGTATATCAACAGTGGATCTTTCATGACGAAAACCATAATGTCTGTCACAAATTACGTTGTTGGATTCAAGATGTTAAACTTTGTGTTTATTAATTACAATCTCAAATACTTTACCATTTGAAGATGTGATAGCTACTGGTCTGTAATCACAGCGGTCAGAGGAACTTCCTTTTTTCGGAGTTCGGTGAGTACTGACTTCTTTCCAAGAATTAGGGAATGAAAAAGTACGTATGCATTAGTCTGAATAATTTAGCTAGAACAGGAGCAAGCTCTGTGAAACACTTATTCAAAACGACTGGAGGAATTCCATCTATACCTGGAGGTTTGATGATAGAAAATGTCTAGATGGATTTTACGTATCTAGTCTGTGTCTTTGGTGGAATAATTTCGGGAGTGTCAAGTTCTAGTACAGGGACGTTCTGAATGACTTCCTCAGAGGTAGAATTTCTGACAAACATACTAGCATGGACGTTTGCTTCTCCATGTGCGTCATTTATAATACCATCTGAAGAGTTTAGGGGGGGAATGGGTGATAACTTGTTAAAGTTAAGCTACTATAGACAAAACAAGGAGCTGACCAGAATATTCTATCATCAGGACTATTTAATACTTTGGATGCTTGCTTATGAAGAAAATCTGATATAACGAAATTTATTACTGCTGGTATGTGCTTTTAAACAATTTTAAATTGACTGAGGGATTAGGTTATCTTTTTATTTTAGGTAAAAGTTATATGTTACGAACTTTTGGGTCGCTGTTCTGGCATAATTGCTGTCAAATCATTTTGGGGAGTCTGAGCTTTTAGTAAATTGCTGGCTGAGTATGAACAATTGCATACCAGCTTCAATAAAGTCGTAAACGTGGGACTGGGTATAAATGATGTTAATGAAGAAAAAAGACTGTCATGGAATATCAGCAAGATAATTTGTAAATCCATCTCAGTCTGCCCTATTAAAGAGCCATCTGGTCACCCTGACAGGTTCAGAACGGGGAGGCTTGGGACAACTCACTAATGAGACTTTGATGCGATTGTGGTCAAAGGATCCAAGTGGTGACAATACCTCTATCCTGCATTGATCTGGATTATTTGTCAGGAGTTGGTCCAAGAGACAGGCACTATGGTTAGGATTATCTGGAAATTCTGGCTGGTTGTTTTATAATTGCGCGATATTAAACAATTTTGCAAACAGCTCACATTCTACAGTAGACCAGTATCGTCAGTCATTGCAAAATTCAATAACAATTCGACATTACGGACGTTAAAAGTCACCCAAAATGGTAATTTCACTGGTAAGAGTGAGGTTAAGGTTGGTCAACTGTGTGGAAATGAAGTAAAAAACGCTGGGTTCTCAAGAAGCAATAGGGAAGCGATAAACTATAAAGATATATTTGGTTATATTTTGGTAATTTAGTTTGTATAATGAGTAATCAGAGTTAGATGAAGCAAATTCAAGAGTGTGTTAACTGCGTATTCATACTGGATATAACAACGAGTGCCACCCTTGTTACGGACGTTTGTGAGGAGATGGTAACTCGGAAAACTAAATAGGGATATGTAAGCAGAGAAAGAGATTTGGGTTTCTTTGAGGAACATGGCTAGAGAGGTTACAGATAGAAGGACAAAATGAACATAATTCAGATTGGTACTAAGACCAAGGACGTTGGTAAAATATATGGTCGAACGCGTATTTCTCCGCTAACGAGCAGGAACTGCGTTTGCTATACCTGCTGTCGGCACAGTCGCTTGATTACGACCAGGAGGGCACTGTGCCCCCACTCCTACCCTGCCCGTGGTGGCAATCCGACGTACCACCGAATTTACTGATAAAACTGCAGCAGCCATTGCTAAGGGGGGATGGAAATAGAGGGTGTGATGTCTAATGAGCATGTAGTGTGCTGTAGACAGCTGGGGGTACAGGTTTCATGAGAGTATGCTGACCTACTCTCTGAGTTAATGAAAACACTCAAAATGTTCAACAGAGGGATACAGTCAGGAACAGGTCCTGTAGGCTGGTGAAACTGGAGTTCCAGCTGTACCTGTCACCAGGTTGCCATCCACCTCGGGGGTACCGCCCTGTTCGGCTGGCGCTACAGTCTACTCCTTGCAAATGTACTATTTTCCACCCCATGATCACCTCTTGAGACCCACACTCACCTTGCTACATAATTACCCCATTCACTAAGCTTCACACCATATTCACCTCCCTAACTAAGCTGCCATTGCCAAGGATACCATCATCATCATCTCAGTTACTGTAATTAACCTACCACCATTACCTCCCTGACCTCTTCCCGTATCTTGTCCTGACCTTAGTTATGGCCACCATCAATACCGTTATCACCATCGTCTTCATAAAATCATCATCATCATCATCATCATCATCATCACCCACAAAAACAACCGAGACCGCTTAACCATATTTAGCAATTCCCCCACGTTAGTGATGCATAATTATATCAGAATCACCTGTCTCATTAAACCTAATCTAATAAATTGATCCAACCCTACCAGATATCCTTATTAATTACTTCAGTCCGATGGTGTCTTTCTGCAATTTATTACTGCTACTATCAAATGATTTTGTTCTGTTCAAGAAAACTACCTGGCAGAGAAGCAGTGATGAAGGCTACGTCTATCTCTTCCAGGTATATCCTAATGTTAATAAAACTGTCTGGAGATAGCAAGAATGATACAAATATTACATCAGACAGAAGGTGTTTTATTATATATATATATATATATATATATATATATATATATATATATATATATATATATATTTATATATATACACACACACACACACACACACACACACACAACCGTGTTTATACCTCGGCAGACACTTTGCACAGAGAACCATGTATATAGCGAAAAAATAACAGGATTCAACGAGACAAAACATACCGCAAGATTTCTAATTCCCTAAACCTAAACAGCCACTTCCTTCATTTGAAACTGAAAAGGAAATCGAAACTTATTTCGAGATTGAAAAGCAAAAACTGTCGAAATATCTCGGTAAACAGCAACGATCAATGCGACTCGAAGTTAAATTATACCATATATATTTTTAACAATCCGCTTATCTAACATTTTTTTATTTAAATCTTAAAAGAATAGCGCAAAGTTACTCACACATATATTTATTTTTTAAAATGATGTGGAGATAAACGACGTACAGTAAATATATAAACCAAAATCGCTGCGCCTCTCCATCTACACAGATATTTTTCATTTTATCTGCCATTAGATCTTGTAATGAATAGTGGGAAAACTGTGATATGGAGTCGAAGGAAGATGTATAAACGGACTTTTTTTTTCGAGACTGAAGATAAAAATGGAAACCAGTTTGAAGTTCAATGAAGTAAAGTTAAATCCTAAAGTCTGACCTCTGCACTTAGATATTTTGCATTCGAGCCTGAAGAGAATTGTGATAGGAATGAATTTTGCATACGGTATGGTCTTCCTCCCACAATGAAAACAACAATATAAAAAAAAAGAAAGATTTACAGTTAGACCCAGAAAATACATACCCCCAAAAATCTCAGGATCTCTCCGTTTAGATATTTTCCATTCAAGTAGGAAAATAATTGTGGCAAACTTTGATTAAGAGTCGGAAGAATACACTTTAGCAGACACTTTTTCATTGAGTTTTTCAAAAAATGGGTTAAAAGACAGACAATCACAATATATATCCAAAAATCTCAACTTCTCTACACTTAAGCAGATATTTTTCATTGAAACCAGCAAAGAATAGCGGGTGTGTGGGACTGCAATTCTTGGGTAATGAGAGTGGAGGCGGGGGCTGCGTGCGTAACCTTCCCGACTATCCTACCACCAGCAAAGGTCAATATTCCGCTGACACGTAAGACGAGGCTGCCGTATTCACAAACTCTTTTGATCCCTATAGCTAGATTTTGTGTGTGTGTGTGTGTGTGTGTGTGTGTGTGTGTGTGTGTGTGTGTGTGTGTGTGTGTGTGTGTGTGTGTGTGTGTGTGTGTGTGTGTGTGTGTGTGTGTGTGTGTGTGTGTGTGTGTGTGTGTGTGTGTGTGTGTGTGTGTGTGTGTGTGTGTGTGTGTGTGTGTGTGTGTGTTATTTTTTGTTGGCATCAGACGATTTTATTATGCTGTAAGTAGGAGAAGTTTGATAGTGTTAAAGTGTCAGTAAGATTTCACATTAAACATTTTGCCAAAGTCAATATTTTTCTGACATTCACTACCAAGGACACGTATTCACAAAGTTTCTTGACAATTTAAAGGAAAACATTACATAAAATTAATTTTTGTGTTCCTCACACGATTTCATTTAGTTTTGAAGAAATGTTTCCAACTGGAAGGATCCAATACAAGAGTAACATTTTCACTACCAGAGATTCATTCTACATTGAATAACAACGCTTGGTGGCGGCCTGTTTAATATGAAAAGCACGTCATTGGACTGAATAGGTAACATAAAACATTTTCAGACCGATGACGTATTTTCTACAGAGTCCTTTTAATCTACAAAACTATAATTTACAAAATGCCTTATGAACGCCTGATGTGATGTTGATAAAAATGGTCTGGAAGGAAATAATTCAACCTTGGTGAAGAACGATCAAAGGCTATATACACGGATCAAGGGCAATATCCTGGCACAGCTTCGTTGTGCTCTACCCTACTTAGGTAACCTGGGGTCTCCTAGACCCCAGGCCCAGAAAATTATTTTCTATAACGTATATATATATATATATATATATATATATATATATATATATATATATATATATATATATATATATATATATATATATATATATATATATATATATATATATATATATATATACTGTATATGAACTTAAGGTCAAGGGATCTGTCCTTCCGTCCACCTTCCTGCCTAGTTAAGTCTTTCATGGGGACGATAGGGTCATTCCAGAAACTGGCTCTGACTCTGCTCTATAGAGCCATTGGGGTCTGTCAGACCCCAGGTTACCTAACATGTTAGGTCATTGGTCATTCCTTGTGTACAGTTAACTTACATTATCTGTGTTTCTCCTTATGTTTACAGGAAGTCCCAACATCGGTATAGCTACAGAAGCTGACCCAAAATATTAAGATATTAGCTCTCAGTTTTGCAAAGGTTAGGTTAAAATTACTGTAGCATATACAGTAGAACATTTGCACTTTTTTCAAATATTTCTGAAATATATTTTTTCATTTAAACTTTTTTTTTTGACTCAATGAAAGAACATGGCTTGAATTATTCGTGTATTAAAGCACACTCCAATAAATCAAACATATTTTTTTTTTATTGGGGTCTAAGACACCGTGTTGTCTAATGTGGTTTTAAAATAAGGGTTACCAAAATAGGGTTAAGCATATCTGATTTAGTTTTGTTCTATTTTTCGGAGTATTTTATTCAGTCTGGTGAAGACGTTGGAGTTGGAGGATTTAGGTATAGCCTTCCCCAACCCCTTCACTACGGGGGATATCTGAGCTGATGGAAATTGCTTGGTGGTGCCCATAAAACAAAATAAACAATGACATCACCGTAATCAAGCGGTAAAGTTGTGAATAAGATTGTTTGTTTGTGCTACCATATTCACTCGCTGGGCGACCATATACACTTCACAGTGAAAGTAGAACATGGTGCCGTCTTCATAGACTTTGATTTAAGTTGTGTATGAGACTGATTGCATTTAATTTTATCTTCACTTGTACAACTTCCAAACTCTTCATAATGAAAGTGGAATGCATATCAGGGTGAAAAAATACGGAAACAAAACGGTTTCTATTCAAAATCAACTTTTATGGAGACCAAGCTTACCATGCAAATTAGTTAACGCTCTCAGGCTTCTTCTGTGGTTCTCTCAGTTAAATAAAATCCCACTTGTCATACAGCGGAATATAATACCGGAGTTGCCCATACTATGAGAAAGTTAGCACTGACAGAATTCCTAGAACAGAAGTCTAAAGCTGCCCAACCATAAGGGGTTAAGTTCCTTTGCAGATACAACCTCGGGACCTCGCGTTTGGGTACACGGTTTTCCTGGAGAACATTACTGTGGTGGCACACTTGAATATGTAAGCTGGGTGCACTCAAGAGAGCTCCCTTAAGCTAACCCTTCGCTGACATTTTTGAACGTATTTATTTCAAGCCAGTACCGGAAAACTGTTTTGAATTCAGAAAAAGAAAAAACTAGTTAAGTGCTCAAAATAGTATGCCACAAGATGATTTAAATGAACCTGGCATTAAAAAAAAAAAAAAAAAAAAAAAAAAAAGATTACCCATTTCCCAACCTCTATACACTTAAATATTACATTTAATTCAACACCAGATGATTATGTTTAGGTATATATATATATATATATATATATATATATATATATATATATATAAAGTTGTGGTAGGTGGGGGAGCTCACCATCCACTCACTCGATGTAGTGCTGCTCTCGGGTGTCTGCCCTTTCCTCTCCATCTTTCTTTCCTTCCATTCTTTTCTGTCTTTCTTTCCTTGTCCTTCTGCCTAATGGTGACTTTACTTTACACTCCCTCTTCTGTCTTTCTTTCCTTCATTCTTTCCACTTCCTTCACTCTGTGGGTGACTCTACACTGAGTGACAAGCCATATATATATACATATATATATATATATATTTATATATATATATCTATATCTATCTATCTATCTACCTATCTACCTATCTATATATATATATATATATAACTATCTATCTATCTATCTAAATATCTATATATATCTATCTGTCTATCTATCTATCTATCTATCTATCTATATATATGTATATATATATATATATATATATATATATATATCATTCATCATTCATTCATTGCCAGACGCCATGTATCCCAGACGGGGTGGCCAAGGGCTTAGAGTTAATTGTTATATATATATATATATATATATATATATATACCTAGCTTGCTAAATATAATCATCTGGTGTTAAACTAAATGTAATATTTAAGTGCATAGGCAGTGGATACTCAAACGGCTGATGATGATGATATATATATATATATATATATATATATATATATATATATATATATATATATATATATATATATATATATATATTCTGTCTATCTACATATTATCTATCTATCTATCTATATCTATCTATCTACCTATATATATCATCATCATCCAATCCTACGTTGCCCCATGAGAAGCGTAGGAGCCCGTGGCTAGGCAAGTTGGTCCTGACATTTAAGATGAGAGTGACCAGCCTCACTCATCCCTGAGTGGCATTAAGTGAGCAATAAACCCCAATCACCCCTTGGATATAAGCCTTCACCGGCTGAATCCGATTGGAGCGAAGTAATTACCCACTAAACTACCAGGTGCCAATATTTTGGTATATGGGTACTACCCAGCGTAGTAAATGGCTTCCTGGTGTACAGGAAACCATTTGGCTTGTCATTCATTGTAGAGTCACACAGGCAGAAGGAAGAGGAAAGAATGAAGGAAAGAAAGACAGAAGAGGGCGATGTTGACAAAGACAGAATGACAGACATTCTTAGGCTTTCGTGACTTGCCCCCACCGGAGTAAAATGGTAACTAAAACTGAATACCAGAGATGGTCCGACCATGAAGGTGGTAGTATTAACTCAGGCTCCGCTGGTCACTCACCTGAATAAAACCGTCTGGTGTTAGTGGTATTAGGAAAAAAATGTGTAAATAAATTTTCTCCGACAATGTGAGAGGTAATGGTAATAGTATTATCAAGTTTCGAATAACCATTGTCAGCTCAATGAAAATGCCTGACGTTAGCTGGAACAGAATACTCGAGTTGTCCCGACCATGAGAAAGTTAAATAACTCTACAATCTGACCACTGTGGAGAGGTTGTTTTGCACTGTTTACCTAGATACATCATGATTTATGGCAACTCATTACCTCCCCCACATGCTATACATTGTGCCACCCTCTATACTACGGCACGGACTTCAAATTTCAATAGTACTATCACGATCATCATTTCGTCAACGCTTAGCTGCCGGCTGTGGCAAGTGATGCAAAATGTTACACAAAATAATTCTGTAACAAGAATATGATCCCCAAAACAAAAGAGTCTGAGAGAGAAGGATACTCTGTGGCGTTTGGGTAGGACTGAGAAATGAAGAAGGCAGAACACAGTGCTACCACATGACCGTCGATGAACCTTGTTATGAACTTTTTTTTTTTTTTTCAAGTCCATCGATGCGAGTCCACGAGGGAAAAGGTGGAGAGTGCAAGACTTCAAAAATTTACTTATACGACATAGTAAGAAAAAAAAGAGTCACTATGTCACACTGTACTCTATATTCTCAAAAGCGAGGCAAGGATAAATTACAAGGGAGAATATGACAAATGATATCCTGGAAAAGGTGTTTGTGATATACTGCTGCTGTCGACGGTCTCACACACTGCCTGGAGTTGATTCACAGAGGGTCTTGGCTTTAATACAGAGACTCTTTTCTTTTTCTTTTTCTTTCTTTCTTTTTGCTGGCTCGTGTCAGCTCAAGACGATTAAATTAAGCTTCTTTTTTTTTACTTTTTTTTTTTTTACTGGAGGAACTTGACAGCGCTCTCACTAATCCCGTAACTATTGCAGCTCTACTTAGCTCATGATTTTTTTTTTTCCAATCGGAGGCGTTAGATAAAACCCTCAATAACCCTTTCATAGCACGAGGTCTTTACAAAGGAGAATCTGGTAGTAATAAAAATGAACTGCATATGACTTCCTCCTGCTGCAAATTTCACTAATTCCAACGACAAGCAAGTAGTGATTGCAGTCACAAATTATCATGTATCATTCTATTCTGCCGTCCATGTTCCCTTTAATATTCACTCTGGTTTAACAGTGTAATGTTTGGTCGCTGTACGATTGAAGACAGAACTATAAACACGTAACAGAAATTACACTCAGTAACTTTGTGAATACGGAACCTAACTTGACTGCAGAGTGTTTGGTGAAAGCACAAGTGAAAATAAATGTTTAAAAAGGCCATCACACTCGCAACTTCGAGACCAAATCAAGAAAGTATGTAAATGTCAAATCTAATTTACGGCCTGATGGTTACGTAGTTGTACAAGTATATAAAGTACAGAGAACAAGCAATCTTATCCACAACTGAGGCTTTAAATTATAAAAAATTCGTGGACATGGACCCCGACTCCTGGTTTGACTGCAGTGCCTGGCAGCTGCATTAGTAGAGATAGTAGTGTAAAGCAAAGCAATATTATACACAACATCTAGTTCGTGAACATAGAAAGGGGGGCCCTGAAACGAAGGAGAGGCATCCCAGTATTTCATCCTCATCAAGTAATTTACAGCAAACTCCACAGTTCAGATTCCTTGCATAAGCATTCATGCAACATCGTATTTCAGACTTACTTCGGCCTAACGCAGCCAGCCTCAAGAACTGTCTTGCGCATTACCTTCCTTTATTGTTACGGCTCATGCATTACGGTGTTTCAATGGAGGAGTTATGAAAGCTCTCCTCACCTCCCTCCCTATATCTCAAAAGGCGGATGATGGACTGTAGGAGAAAGGCAAGTTCCTCAGCTTCCTCCGTATTCCCCGAATGAAGGATAGTGAACTGTAGGAGCAAGGCAAGTGAAGCCTGCAAGCCACATCAAGTTCACGTTTAGATGAACTTGGGACAAGAATATGAACAACAAGAACAAGAACGGCAACAACAACAATGAAAGATTTATGGTCACACATGGAAATTATGTTCACTGCCAAGATACTGCAGCTTTTGCCCTGAAAAGGGTCCACGTGGGGTTGAAACTGTTGTAACTTCTCATTACGGAAAATTCCCATGCGTGTGAATACCTCCCTCATTTGACCAGTTCCAGGTCCTGTGAAATCAAGACACCCTGTACCTCAAGCTGTATTCAAGCGGATTTAGGAGGCTAACAGTCTTCTTCCTCCTTAGTTTTCTACTTTTTTTACTCTACCTTAGACTGTTTGTGGTAGCAGCATGAGTAAATTACACCAGACTGGCAGATACTGCCCTCAATCTCATCACTGCGAGATGCCTGATCCAAGCTGAAGAAAAACGCCTTGCAGAAAAAAAAAAAAAAAAAAAAAAAAAGTTCCCTTACAGTCATGGATTTTTTCCTTACAGTCCTAGAGAAGGGATGATGGTTAGCAAAGAGTCTTGCTCAACTGGTTCCCGGTATTGGTAGGACACCGACTAACCTCTTTAAGCTCGAGGACGCAATTTTCCATTTATTCCATCTACCTGACGGCGATTTCATTCAGCTTGGCCTCTCGTACCGCAGGAGCTAATGAAGGCTATACATCTTACCACTCCAGATCGAAAAATCTTCCTTAAGCTGAATAGGCCCTATGTGCGTCTGAAAGTGGCCAGGAAGAAAAAGGACAGGAAGAAAGGGTTAGTTGGCAGATGTGCATGAACATGTTTATCGATATTCCTCACGATTTTTATTCCTGAAAAGAACTATAAAACAATTCACTGTCGAGAAATGGGATGTTGCAAAACAAAAGAAAGAATATAACAATACTCAACACTCTTATACGTATGTGATTCATCTCCAGCTAAAAAAAAAAAAAAAAAAAAATGTTGTTGGCTAATAAAATATACGAGTTGACGAGTTGACGCTACCAAATGAGGTTTAATGGAGACAGTATAATCCCCTTGCATCTGGTGACATGTCCTGTTGGTTTATTCTTGCCATCTTTGGGCAGTTCTTTTTAACTCAAAAAAAGACTTCTCACAATGAAGGGGTTAATGAAAGCTGTATAACCCCTCCAGGTCGAGACGTTCTCCCAAGCTAAACAAATTTTTTTGAATGTATCAATAGTAATGATGATGATGATGATGATAATAATAATAATAATAATAATAATAATAATAATAATAATATAAATATGATGATAATAATAATAATAATAATAATAATCTCTCACTCTATTGCCAGACGCCTTAATCCTCCATGTCGCCCTGTCCCCCGTCATTTCACTGCCCTGCTCCCGACTCACACCCTCCTCTCCCATATATCTCTTCACTCCATCCCTCCATCTCATCCTCCATCTCATAACAATAATAATAAAAACGAATGTGACCGCAGCCTACTGAAAGTGTTAATCTCGTTCTTGTATTTCCTTCCCATCTTTTTCACACACTTGTCACTGTGAATGAGTTACAAAACTTACAATGTTTGATGGTTTGTTTGTCTGTCTGTCTGGTCTTGATACTCGACCACAGTTTAAAAAAAAAACAGCTGAAATTTTGACCAGGTAGTGATTTTTTGCTGTAGACCAGTTTTTCGCTAGCAACACTTTATACCAGGGGATCTTTGCCCTCTTAGACTTCCACACAAAAGCTCTTTTGCGTGAAATAGTTATCTGGTATCATAAAACGTCATTTACTGAATGGACTAATAGACACTATTTGTAACTCATCTTAAACGAGGTTTTTCCACATACTCACCTACTTCCTGTCCAGCTCTCTAATTCAAGAATCAATCGTCTTTTCATGTACACAATTATACTCCTTCCACTTTCCCTGGGCGTGAAATGGCTATCTCGTCTCCTTGAATTTTGAGCTGTACCAGACTGTGGTGCTAGTCGCGAAGAAGCTCTATGGAAAGGAAGTTGACCCGTACAATTGTCTCTTTCTGTCATTGTGTTACGGGAAATGCATTGAAAAATGACGAAAATCTCCGCCTAGTGTAAATGAATGAATTATAATCACCTCAGGAACTGCCTTCCACAATATGCCTCCTTCACTATAACATATCATTCAACATTATTTGGAATGGACAAATTTCAGCAGGCTCTGAGCTTTTGCCTCTTTTTTTTTTTTTTTTTCGTAAAAAAAACGGCCGAATAAAGCTGTCTGACAATAGCAAGAAGAAAAAAAAGGCTAGAATATATCAGATTGAAGAGGTTAACAAAAACTTTTCTAGTCTCTGCACCACAAAGGGTCTGACAAGTCCTGAATGAAAATCTTCTAACGGTAACAATAATAAGATATAAGAGAGGTTATACTGCGTGGGGATGTGTAGGTCAGTTCTTCCAGGCTGGCGACACGACCCACGGGAGAGGATACACGGCGGAAGAAAGGAGGGGAAATTGTGGCAAATGAGACAATTTGATACTTCCGACCGGCTTGTCCTTCGCCTCCAACTAGATTTTTTTTTTCTTTTCCCAACAGTGACCCGCTTCCTTGGATCCGAAAGGGCCTCGTTAACCACTAGGAATGGTGATCCAACGTTGGTTAGCACTCTCAGACTCCTATGATTTATTGTTACTGTAGCTGAACTGAATCGTCTATCGTAAGCTAAAATAAAGTACTAGAGTTGTACCGTCCACTATTTTCCCCCCCGACTACTACACACTTACTTCTCCCTCAACAGCGCCACATCTCCCTGGCTCGTATTTTCTTGAGCTTTGTATCTGTACTCTTTCTAGCATTCATTACACAGCGATATGTTCTGCATAATACACCTAAATATTTCCTGTATGTAATATACAGCTTTTTAATATCAACGTAGTTCGCAAAAACAACATATGTATCATCCACTTAAATCCGATGGTTTTGTTACCCGTCCCCGCCCCGGAGGGGCTAGGAGACAGGTATTGTTTTCACTCGGTTTGTCTGTCTGTCTTTCTGTCTGTTTGTCTGCCTGTCTGTCTGTCTGTTAACAACTTTACGTGAAAACTACTGTTGCGATTTTTACAAAAAATTACATGGATGATGGGCTATGACTTTCTAATCACCTGATTAAATTTTGAGCCAAACTGGGCAAAGGCCTAGACTGTAGGCCCCCATAAATGTAATTAAATAATCGTTTTTTCGCCATAACTTCTTTCAAATTCGTCATATCGACATGAAACCAAAACCTAAAGGTACATTTTTCAAATCTTTATCCAATAACATGCCTCATTACATCGGGGGGTCACCACCCCCCCACTTAGCGGTAGGAAGGTCAATGTTAGGTGGGTCGGGCCTAAAATTTCAAAAGGGCAAAAAAATAGTCAATTTTCACCTGATTTATTCCAAATTTTATATGTGACATCTTTGACTAGACATCCTGTTGAGTTTAAATGTCAGCACTAAAATGACTGCCGGGGACGGGTTTACTGTGCCTTGACACCGCTTCTTGTTTATGGTCTACTTTTCTCACCTCTGATTATTATTAAGCTTTGGAGATAATTTTTCTAACAGGAGGGAGTTGATGAAGGCTTAATAAACCCCTTCATGACCTGTATTCTTATAGTTGCAAAAAGGCGTTTAGTGGTAACCGACTTTAAAAATGCGTCATTGGAGACAAGAGATTAGTAGCAACGGCAATTGTAGACCTAAGTTTATCTGAAGTGTGAACCCAGTGGACTGCAGGCATAAGTTGTCGTCGTTCTGTGGTTCATCATCCTTTTTATGGGGGGATGGGGAAACGAGGGACGTTTGGATAACCAGGCAGCTCCACAGACCAGTCACGTCAGTACCACCACAGAAGGCGTCCCTCTCCGGCATCAACTCAAGGGGTTAATATATCTTTGCGCAAATAACATGGTAACTTAGAGGCGCAAGAAACCCCCCTCCTCCAGTGTTTACGACAATACGACTCATTGGTTCCAACACCACCACTATTCTGTCTGTCTGTCTGTCTCTGTCTCTGTCTCTCTCTCTCTCTCTCTCTCTCTCTCTCTCTCTCTCTCTCTCTCATACACAGCACTTTGCTCCTTGTCTCATATTCTCTTCAGGAAAGGTGGCTCCCTAGCACCCCTTCCTTACCGGTTTATTTATGCATTTCGTGTGTTATTTTACTGTATTTTTTTGTGTGTTTTCAAGTTCTGTGTTGACGTAATAAATAAAGTCGATGTACTATGATACAAATAATGACAATATACAAGAGAAGAGCAGACTGTAAATATGCAAAATAAATCACACAGAAGAGGCAAACAAAAGAAACTGTGAAAGAAAAGGGAATTAAAAAAAAAAAAACTCCGATCTTAATGAGAATACAGACCCATGGCTCCAACTGTGCCTCATTAACTGCTGCAGTAAGAATGGTGATCAGACTTTATTTAATTCCTTCAATCTGACTAAATCCTTTCAGTATGTTTTTCTCTTTTTCTCGCAGTAGTCAGACGATATTTTTTTCAATTTAGGAGAGACTTTCCGAACAGGAGGGGTGAGACAGGAGCCTTAAAACACTCCATCAGTACTTAGGATTCTAGTAAATTGTAAAAAATCGCTTGAACGTACCATAAGTGAACTGATAAATGACACTTTGATTTAAGAGGTACGCGACACATGAGTTACAGTCACCTGAAAAGAGAATAGGACAGGAACAAGTAATTTAAACGATGAGCAATATTTACCTCAAGCATCTTAGAGAAGCAGGAATAATAATAAAAAACACACACACACTCTATCTATCTATCTATTGCCAAACGCCTCAATCCCGTTTGAGGTGGCCACAAACAAATCGCCTCCAAGTCGCCCTGTCCCCCGCCATTTCACTGCCCTGCTCCCCAACTCACACCCCCCTCTCTCATATACCTCTCCACCCCATCCCTCCATCTCATCCTCGGCCTCCCCCTCCCTCTTCCCCCTTCCACCTCACTCACATACACTCTCTTCGTCAGTCTTTCACCCTCCATCCTCTCCACATGGCCAAACCACCTCAGTATGTTCCTCATAACGCTTCCTATCACATCCACATCAACACCACAACGCTCCTTTATATCCTCATTCGTCAGCCTGTCTCTCCATGTGACTCCACAGGCTCCTCTTAAAAACACACTCCCTTTGATTAAAACTAATAACAAGCTTTTAAAAATACGTCGTCGGATTCAAGGGAATAAAGTCGAATGAGCGAAGTGCCATTTGAGACGAGAACGAGACGAAGACGACGAAGAAGACGAATATAGGCCATCTGAGACGACCAGCCGAGGTATCTTTCTCGTCGTGGCAGTGACGTTAAGCCTGGATTTACTCGACTGGCAGATAACAAAAAGCAACCCGAAATTTCTGCCCGGCCAGTCTTGGGAATTAGGTAGAGTTGGGCCGATGGGTTTAGGGACAGAGCCAGGATCACTGTTAAGGGAGGAGGGTAGAGGCTGATTCGCCCTTCTTTTACGTTTCTCTGCTGTGTTTTGCTTATTCTTATCTCCAGAAGATTTTGTTCAGCTTAGGAAAGCCTTATCAAACTGGAAACTAGATATTCTTTAAGTTTCTGTTTCCAAGAAGCAGATTCACCCTTCTTTTATGTTTTTCTACTGTTTTGCCTGTTCTTATCTCCAGACGCTTTTATTCAGGTTACATTCCTTTCAGTCTCTCAACCGCGTTTAACGGATCCTACTCTGCACACGATTTTATTAAGCTTAGTAGTCTCATCAAACTAGACTCGATATTCAATTACCTTTCTCATTGTTTCTTCTATTACTTCTATTTTCAGGAAGTCGATTCTCTGTTCCTTCACCTATCTCCACCGCGATTTACTTACCTCTATCTCCAGACGATATTATTCAGCTTGGGAGACTTATCAAACTGAAGACTAGATATTCCTTCGTGTTTCTCTACTTTGTTTCTTCCCTTTTTACACCTTCCAGACGATGTTCTTCAGCCTGAGACAGACTGTTTGAATTCGAAAGATTTGATGTAGGTAGTATTCATTAACCTTTTCACTACTGATGCTGTTCCAAAATACAGTAGATAAAATCGTACGGTGGCAGCGAGAAGGGGCAGAACCAAGAATACCACCAGGGGAAGATGGCAGGAGGCCCATTCGCTCTTCCCTTGCGTGTTTTTCGTGTAGCTTCCCCCCCCCCCCAAGTCAACTAGTTTACTAAGATGAGGCTTTTATTCAGTTAGGTTTAGACATGTCCAAGTGAAAAAGTGAGATATATCCTTCATTAACTCCTTCAATAAAACGACGCTCTTCTTTGCTGAATAAAATCTAGAGTGCTACATCTGAATAAAATTGAATGGAAGAAGCCAAATTTGAGAAAGCCAAGGTAAGGGGAGGAAGAAAGAAAGTCGATTCGATGTTCCTCTGCATTTCTTTGTTGCATTTTACTATTAATCTTTTCAGCTCAAAATTCTCAGTACACATGCTATTAGCTATGGCTGGCGTAACGCTGCGACTGACAATAAAGTTTACCAGAAATATGTAAATAAGCATAAAATTAAGAATTAATAATTTTACTTGTGGTTCGTAAAACAACTGTTTGGTTCAAAATCTCATGATACACACTTAACTTTTAACTGCCATGAACTAGAGTAAAATTAAGAACGTCTTTTATTTTATTTTTTATTCCTACTCCCCTCAGAGAACCTTACTGGTCTAGGGAGAGAGATTTTGGACTGAAGAATTAGAATAAAGCCTTCAAACTCAGTGCTATGAGACGCTCCTCGAAACAATAAAAATCGTCTGGTAGTTGCAGAAAGAAATGAAACTACGTCATCATACTTTAGTTGTTAACTTGGTCCAAGTTAAATAACATCCAGTAAGAAATGGTCCGACTTTATATATATATATATATAAAAAAAAAAAAAAAAAATTCCAGCCGGTTCAGTCCTAGAGGTTTCCCCTATGCAGAAATGGAGAGACGTATAAACAAATATTAGGAGATACCGACACCATTTTTTACCCTTCTAGTTCAACAAGATCCCCCAGCTACGGAAAAAGGGAAATATAAAATGAAGCGAAAATTCAGTACGGCACTGTCAAATGTCTATCTATCTCTCTATATACCTAGGCTGTTTCCTCCAAAGAATGGGAGGTAGCCGAGACAGGACGAGAAACTCCAAATTTACTGATTCAAATCCACACATTTATTAGTACCTGAGCCCCAAGGGGAGAAGGGACAGATCCTCACCGCACCACACCGCACGAGGGTCAACCGAGCAGTGTAATCAGCGACATTCGCAGCAGGACCCGACAGCAGAGCTGGTTTACCTCTGCCACATCATAATGGACCCATCCCTTTGCCCTCAACTGAGCTGATCAGCTGATCAGACCATATGCAGGGGAACATCCCCTCGGGGCCGCGTCATCATTTATTCATTCACAATTTCTCTCCGATCATTTTTGTCATTCGCAGCCACTCTTCCTTGCTCAACAGACATCTCTCTGGCATCTAAGGAGTCAAATGTGCTATAGGTAAATACTATCGCATACAGTATTGTATGTTTATTGAAGACCATTATAATTAAATGGCAATAAAAATGGAACTGTGTAATTTAGGTTAATTCTCTCTCTCTCTCTCTCTCTCTCTCTCTCCAGGGTACGTGTCACAAGCCTTCCTAATGCTCCTATTTCCATACTTTTACCGACGCGTTTTAGGGTCGTATTGTGTGTGTGTGTGTGTGTGTGTGTGTGTGTGTGTGTGTGTGTGTGTGTGTGTGTGTGTGTGTGTGTGTGTGTGTGTGTGTGATTAATCTCTACCTAACCCTTTCAGTACTAGTAGGGTCACCCTTCCCTCTACCCTTTCCATCTCTCCTAATTACTATCAACTGTAGCTAGTCTGTGTCTGTCTGTCTGTCTGTCTGTCACACACACACACACACACACACACACACACACACACACACACACACACACACACATACAGTACACCCAATCACCCGACCAAGACCCAACAATCCATACCTCCCCTTCTCTCTCTCTCTCTCTCTCTCTCTCTCTCTCTCTGTCTGTCTGTCTGTCTGTCTGTCTCTGTCTGTCTGTCTGTCTCTCTCTCTCTCTCTCTCTCTCTCTCTCTCTCTCTCCCTGCACCCTATCGCTGAACCCAAACCCAACCATCCATACAGCCAGCCATCCATCACACCGCCAGAGCCACACACAATCCCTTCCTCAATTAAGCTCTGACCACCCAAATCTGACTGAATTCCGATACCACCCCCCTCTGCCCTCTCCCCGTGCCGATATACAGGTAACACAGTCATTTGGCCAGTGAATGAAGGTGGGTGCCAGTCATATGTTAAAATAATGGGGTCGTTTAGCCTGTCAGTTGTGATGGGTGATGGTGTAACCCTCCTGAGTGGCGTGGGGTGTGGGGGAGAGGGAGGTGGGTGGGTGGGAGGATACGGTGAGGGAGGTAAAATAGGGATATTAGCCCTCGCTTTAGTGTCACGAAATCACTACTTCGTGTTCCTCTATTCGCGCTGGTTTCAGATGGTTTTATTCACCTTACTTCATGCGACGAATGCATTATATACTACTTATTCCATAGACGAGTTCATTTGGCTCGGGAATAACTGAAATTTTTCCGGAAACCAACTACTACTGCATGATTGTGGCAAGAATAAAAAAAAATATCAAGGTACTGTGGTGGCTGAAAACACGTTTTCAAAATACTAGTAGAAGTGGTACGTAGGGGCGCCCCCATCCTATCACTACAGACAGTGCTGCCTTCAGGTTGTTTTACACAAAGTGATACGCCAAATGCTTTTCTGTAACACAGTACTAAGTTGCGCAGTAATCATATAACCAACAAGAAGTAGCACTCAACAAGAAGTAACACTAAGAGAGTGCACGCCCAACAACTTGTCACTGAGCCAAACAGTAGACTTTACCCTATGATCTTGACCTTAGATCGACTGCTCTCAAAATCTAAATTATTTATTCATGTCCCACCCTAATTCCGCCATATTTGGTTCAAATCGATCAAAACTGTGAGCTGAACTTTCTCCGTGCCCTTGATTTTTGACTGAATCTCAAAATCGGATCCCTTTATTTCTGCTTTATCCTAAACCCTTCCTCAGAGTTGGTCTAAATCAAATAAAAATAGTAAAAGTTGACTTTGTCATGTGACTTTGACCAAGACTTACTGTTCTCAAAAACAATAAGTCAGCAAATTGGCTGACCCTCAGCCCTTCCATTAAGTCTGTTTAAAATCGGATAGAAAAAAATTTCTTCACACACACACACATACACACACACACACAAAACATTTACTACGCTGGGTAGCAATCATAATCATATCATGAACAAACAGACACCTGGTGATCAAGGGGATCAGGGTGATTTACCCGAAGTTACTTTTTCAAGCCTTAGTCCTTAGGGTGGTTGGGGTTAACTACTCACATACAGTAATGCCACTCGGGGAACAATGGTTGGTACCCTACGCCAAAATTTCTGAAATGAGCAGCTCCGCACTGGACCCATAAGCTCCTCACTGAGCAGTAAGAGACTGGAAGATGGATGGATGAATGAAAAATCAGACGACGCATTCATTTCTGGGAGATCACAAATATAAGAGTACATGAAGTGTAAATGGAACGATTTTCCTGAAAATGTGATTATGGAAAAATTAACACTGACTCAGGTGAATGTAATCGCCTAACCTCGATTGTTATCTAGAGAAGAATCCTAGAGTTGCTGCGATCATAAACGTGTTAATGGTGGGAATATTAGCACTCTCAGGCCCCTGTTGCCCACTGTCAATTAAATAAAATTGCCATGCGATAGGTGGGATAAAATACTAGAGCAAACGCGATCATGTATTGACTACATAACCTAATATACCAAAAAAAAAAAAAAAAAAAAAAGTAACGCACTTTTTTTTTGGGGGGGAAAAAACAGAACTACAAATGTATCTTATATCATTTACATACAACGTGATGGGTATAATTACCTTTCTTAGACTCCTATGACGAACTCTCAGATGAACAGGATGCTAGAGTTTCCACGATCATAAAGGAATCAAGAGTGACAGGACTAATCTCAGGCTCTTATGACGCACTTTCATCTTAATAAAACTGACTTAAGCTAGAACAGAATACTAGAGTTGTCATTAATGGATTGTTTCTAGCCATTCATTACTAGAAGCCTCTTTAAGCTGCATATAGCCTAGGAGTCTGGGGTACTGGGATTAAATGAATGTGACTCTACCATACTGTAGGGTTTAAGGACAAATAAACACAGGATAAACTATGATAACGATGATGGATGAAGGATAGAGGATGGAAATAATGAGCAAAAGAAGATTATATCATTTGGACAGTGAAAGACATGTTCAATTTCGCTAATACAATAGAAAATGAATGATGATCTTCGAAGGTGTGATGGTGGAAGATGTCAGACTGAGAGCAGGGATGACGATGAAGATGACGATGACGATAATGACAACAGATAACGACGCGACGACGACGACGACGACGATGATGATGATGATGATGATGATGATAGCAAAAAGAGGGCAAATCCTGCTGACCGTAAGAGACATGCAATAGTTCACCTATAGCATAAAGCTTTCTGTCATGGTTATCGTGAAAGTTGAATTTGATGTCAGTGAGGGGGTTGGAAGGACAGACAGACAGGGCGAGAGGGGACGCACGCAGAGAGAGGCCATGACACCTCCCCCCCCTCCCTTCTCTCCCTGTCTCTCCGTGTGTGTGTGTGTGTGTGTGTGTGTGTGTGTGTGTGTGTGTGTGTGTGTGTGTGTGTGTGTGTGTGTGTGTGTGTGTGTGTGTGTGTGTGTGTGTGTGTGTGTGTGTGTGTGTGTGTGTGTGTGTGTGGATTGATGGGAAAAAATATAAAAATGTTTGAGTATCCAGCAACGAAAGGTTATTAGTAAAGAAAAAAAAAAGAAGAAAAGCGTGGTTGATGCAATGTCATGTGCAACAGCTTTAAATTACAATGTATAATCCCCGACGGCAGTGTTGTGTCGTTCTGTAAAAAAATGAATGCATCTTAATTTACGCCCTAAACCCCTTGTTTCCGATGACGTGTTTTTATATCTTGATCTTACTCTCAACAGACGATTTTATTCAACTTTGAAATAATGCCTGGCAGAGAAGGGGTTAATGACGGCTATACATAACCCCTCTATTTTGAAATCTCTCTAAATCTAAATAAAACCGAGTAATTAGCAAGAATAAATCCACAAACACGTCACTGGACTGAAAGAAGAGCAGCAGTTACTTGTCAACCAAAATCTCACTTTCTTCAAGGCACCCAGATATTATTATAATCTTATGCTAATTATCCTATTCTTTGAAGAACAACAGTAGCGACCCATCTACTGTTCTAACCTCCCATTTCTCAAGTATCGTGTTTCTTTAAGACTCGTAGGTTCACCCCTTCAATCATGGCATATGTACTATTAAATTATTGCTCCTCACAGATGATTTACTTTCAGGAGGGAGACTTGCATGTGGAGGAGTTGGTAACAGGCTTTATTAACCCCTTTACCATTATAATCTAAGTCTTTTGCAAGTTGAATTTAACAGTCTGGAAGTAAAGAGAAAGGGGAGGCAGTGGCTGAAATGGTAGAGAGGCGGCCGGCCTGCAGTCCCACTGGACCCAGGTTCGAATCCTGACTGGGGCAGGGAACAGTTTAAGGATCTGAATTTCATAAAAAAGCAGACTTTCCTGATCTACCAGAAGACGCGCCGACGTGTCGTAAAAGTACCCCCGCTAATACCAGTACACCAGTCCCGTATGAGACAGCCCTAGCATGTATTCAATATGGACGGTGGGTGTTAGCGCCGAAGTGGTGGCATGTGGAGGTGCAGGAGGACTACTTGGCATTGGGATAGGCAACTGCCCCCAAGAAACAGGCCCTGAAGCTTTTGCCCAGAGTTGGACACAAAGAAAAAAAAAAATCTAAAATAAGACGTCGTGAAAGGACTAACTATCCCATTTTGTTAAGAATAATTGCGTCAGTTTCGAACGATTTGTTTTAAGAGAGCACAGGTTTCAGTATTTAGGCAATAATATTCAAGAAAATACCTGGCCATGTCAGTGCTATCCCATGTCTCGTTTTATTTTACGTTAACTTTCTCTCTCTCTCTCTCTCTCTATCTCTCTGACCTGCTGGATTAGTGTCGAATGGGATATTTTAAAAGGATCTAAAATTTTGGCAAGATTATACTAGAAGCACACTTTTAGGGCTTACGTGGCTTTTACATCTATCTCTTCCATGCGATGACGTCCTTTCCCACTTACTTCTTTGCTGTCTCCAAACAGTTATTATTTAGGTTATGTTATGGAGTCTCCTAGTAGCGATGAGCTTAATAAACGCCTCATCTAACCCTCCCATTTCTATGCCTCAAGATGAATACCGAGGCAGCAGCAAAAGCATATACTAAACAACGCACTCGGGTTAATAGCGTTCACTCTCCCCATTTATACCGTGGATGACAAGAATTCTGTATTTGTCTCTGAAAGCTCGAAAGACGATTACATAAATGGTTCGAGTGTAATTCATATATATTTTTTATTCCTGGGGCAACAGGAAGGCGACTAGCTGCAAAGAATACAAAATTCTGAAAGGTACTGTATATATCATGGTTTCTTGATATATACAGTACCTTTGCTGATTTTTTTTTTTTTTTGGGGGGGACGAAGACATTTGACTGTAGATACCTGATGATGTATTTTCATTTATATATGGATTCTATATACGACTTTATTCAACCTTGGAAAGATTTAACCAACTGCAGATGTTACAGCTTTCTTTAACTCCTTCGCCACGAGAGGCTTTGCATGAGCTAACAAAAATAAAATGGCTTTAGCAAGCTACAAGCGAACAATACGTCATCGCAGTGAAGAGGTTCAGTGTACGCCCATTTGTTATTTTGAGTCTAAATTAGGTCGCTAGTTGGTCAATTAGGAGTAAGAATAAAACATAATTCATTCCTATTAGCGTCGTTCTACAATAAACCAATTCACTTCGATTACTTGTTTATTATTATATTTCCGACACCAACAGATGATTATACTCAGCCTTGGAGAACTTTTCGAACTAGAGAAGTTATATACAGCCTTCATTAACCCCTTCACAACGAGATTCTTCCTCAGTTCATAAAAAACATCTGGTGGTATTATTTTTTTTCGTTTGTTTCTGAAGCGATGTACACTCAACAAAGGTATTGTTACACAGTATCGAAAGATATGGAACTGAATTATGATTATTCACTGATTTTGAGGGGCCTGGTAAGCTGAACAAACTGTAATTCTGGATGATTACTTCTTGCACTTCTGTAACGAAACAAAGTATTAATGGCTACTGGGAGAAAAATGATGATGATGGTGATAAATGAATTAATATGTAACCTGTACAAAGGGTATTGCTCAAAGTACATTTTATCTTGGTATATCATCGTGTTGGGGGACGGGTTTTTACATATGAATACCTGAAAGAATCTGAACATGAATAAATAAAACAGTAACAACGGCCAATGAAACGACGCATAAAAACTTTCCCCAATAATTCCATGCATAATCGTGATCGTCCTGCATTCCTCGCAATATCTATCTTTTTTTTTTTTTCCTATGGATATTCCTTCATCGAAGTCACCTGATACATGGTCAACTTAACCTTTCTGTGGTCGCGTCTTCTCTCATTTTTTTCGAGCTAGCGCCAGACAATTTTGTTAAGTTGAAAGTGAATCGTCAATATTGTAACCATTAACCCACTCATGGTCGAGACAACTCTAACACTATTTTCCAACTAACATCTGACAATTTAATTCAGCTGAGAGTTTACAAGTGCCTGAACGTGTTAGCTTTGTAGGAAAAATAGAAATGTACGAAAAAATAGAAACTGTATCTGTTCTCCAATTCTCCTCGTGTATAAAACAGTAGGGACTCTCCATTTGGATGGGAACACATTTCACTCTACGCTGGCAATCCAAGAGAGTGGAGGGAAGAATAAATGACTAGAGTTCATCCACTTTAAACTTGGTGGAGGGTTTCTTCCTTTTACAGTCTTAGCTCAATGGCAGAATAAGACATCTGGTAGGCCTACGTATCTACATCGTTTTCAGAGCACTTCTTTATGACAAGCATATTCTAGCTTTAGTCTCTTACTGCAAATCGGCATTTAAGATGGTGAAATGGCAATTCTACACCAACCTAAAATACACATTGGGGAGTAAGGGTCAGTTTCTTGGATGACGTGGTGGATTTCGAATGAGCCGGTGGGACTAAGTTGGGAGGTATATGTGAGAGGGTGTGTGTCGTGGAAGAAGGAAAGGTTGTTGTTGGAACGGAAAGGAATTAAATGTCTGGAGGTCATTTTAGTTTAGGACGGTCCCTCACAGAACACAGCGTTAGAGAAAGGTTAGATTTAATGGAATAGAGAAACACAGTAACGATAAAAAACGATCAGTGTGTTTCTGCCGAGGTTTTACATTTCGAACTGAATACATTTCCTTCTACGCTGGCAATTAAAGAGAATGGAACGAAGGACACATAACTGACCGGAAAAGTAAAAGAATTTGATTGTTAGAGAACGGATAGAGGAAAAATACATATCCACAGAAAAGGAAAAAATAAAGTACAGATTTCATTTATGCCTATCGACTACACGAAGGTCACTATTTTTGCTGAGTTCCAATCTTCCCCAAGAACAGTCTGAGAGTATAGGGTGGCGTACAGTCAAAGGTGTAGGGAGTGATGTTGTTGATTAGGAGCAGAAATTAATGTCTGGAGGTCATTCTGTCGGAGCGATCCCTCACAGAGTATGGCGTCAAATATGAGAAACGTTAATTCATGAAACAGGGAAACCAGAGAAAAGTTTGACATTCTTTTGTTTTGACGATTCCATACAGAGTTGGTTCCTTCCATTTCGCCATTTCAGTAAGGTTGGTGAAGCAAGAATGAATTAACTGGTGGGATAGTATATGAGGAAGGGTGGTGTGTCGTGGGAGGAGAGGGTCTTTGCTACGTAGGGAAAGAAATGTACGAAGTTAGATCAATGGAACACAACTGAGAAACAGGAAAACATATCGTCTCCTCCCACTTCGCGACAGGTAAACACTGAGATGATGAGACAGAGTTAAGTAGGGTGGTTTATCATACAAGGGAGGATCGTTGCTGAATTGGGACAAATACGCGGAGTCAATCAGGTACTGTAGACAAACTCAGTGACACAGGCTAACAAACAGACTTCTACCACCCAACGACAGAGGTAAGGCAGAGAAAATGTATATAACTTGAAAGCAAAAGTGTAGGAGAATATAGGAGTGACGTGGAAATTTGGATTGTTGCTCAGGTGGGAGAGAAATGTATAGCTTTAGAGGGATGAGACAGACCCAGTGACAAGCAAGTTCAATATGTCCTCTTCACAACATAGGTACGGCAGGAAGATATATCGAGAGAACCACATAGGGGGTGCGCTATGGGGGACAGGTCGTTGCTGAGCAGGGACAGGAATGTAGGGCGACACAGACCCAATGATACAAGCAAACAGGTCGGCCACATCCATTTCACGATGAAAGAAAAGGAGGTAAGAGTAATGTGAATAAACATGAAAAAAATTGGAACGTACAGTAGTATATGAACGGTGGTGTGTCGCTGCTGCGTTGGGACAAGATTATATGGCCTCAGAAAGAAGCAGACCCAATGACATACGTAGACAAATCAGCCCCACTCAGCTTGGCCATAACGCATGAGTCTATCCAGGAAGCGTTGGACCCGTCTTGCCTACTCGCTATCCAGGTCAAGGGAGCAGCCTCTCACAACTTTATAACTACGTAAATAGTTGCTCACAAGTTTCCGTAAGCTGACTTATGGAGCGAGGCCGCCGGCTGACCGTCCTGGGCCAAAAAGAGAGAAAGTTAATTTTAGGTATTTGGAGGGAGTTAATTTTAGGTGTTTTGGAGAGCTAATTTTGGGTATTTCAGGAGAGTTAATTTCGGGGAACTTTACGGAGAGTTAATTTGGGGAACTTTACGGAGAGTTAATTTCGGGGTATTATACGGAGAGTCAATTTCGGGGTATTTTAGAATGAGTAAATTTCGTGGTATTTTAGGAAGAGTTAATTTCCGGGTATTTAAGAGAATGTCAGTTTCGTTTCATTTGGGAAAAGTTATGTAGGGAGAGTTAATTTCGGGTCAGAGAGACCGTTGTGATTATTTTAGGGAAAGCTATCTCCTTCAACTTAAGATCGTCATTAATACGTTGTTCTTGCTTTCTTCGGGCGATATTATTTAGCTTTAGAGAAGCTTTTCCAACTAAGTGGGTTTGGTAGCAGCTTGGATCGCAGCAAGAAAGAAATGAAAATTAAATCCTTGAAATGAACAGGCTAAGTTTGTACAAGTTAGGAATAGTTCATATACGGAAATTTAGGTAAACTTAACTTTTGGGTCTTTCAAAGTAAATTTACATCGACACTGGGGTGGGGCCACTAAGTATAGATAAATTTCACGCTATGCCTCATCGAACAGAATCAACGATTTGACTTGAATGCCGTCTTTAATACTTCAGCCATGACACCATCAACCAATCCATTATTTTCCTCAACTTGTCACAGACGTTTTGAAATGGAAAAGCTAGCTATAGTTTCAAGTACTCGCTAACTACAAGAGGTCTCCCCTCTATGCAGAATAAAATCGTACGGAAGTAGCAAAAACAAGCCAAAAAGAAACGTCAACAGATTCAAGGGGTAAACAATCATGCTCAAAAAAAAAGAAAAAAAAAATGCTGAATACAAAGTCAGTCCCCTCCTTCCGGGGCTCCTTCAAATTAAGCAATGACGTCCGAAAACACTAAAAGAAATGCTACATACAGTAGTTTGAGAGTATAGGGTGGTGTATAGTCAAAGGTATAGGGAGTGATGTTGTTGAATAGGAGCAGGGGGAGGCGGTGGCTCGATCGGTAGTGAGGTGGCCTACAGTCCTACCGGACCCAGGATCAAATCCCAGCTGGGGCAGGGAACAGTTTAAGTATCTGAATTTCATAAAAAACAGACTTTACTGATCTACCATAAGACCCGTCGACATGTCATAAAATTACCCCCGCTGATACCAATACTCCAGTCCTGAATGAGACAGCCCTAGCATGTATTCAGTATGGACGGTGGGTGATAGCGCCGAAGTGGTGACATGTGGAGGTGTAAGAGGAATACTGGGCCTTGGGATAGGCAACTGCCCCCGAGAAATCGGCCCTGAAACCTTTGCCCAGAGTCGGACAAAAAAAACACCCCACCTCAGCTTATAAAAACTCTCACCTAGCTGCTTGTTCCTCAGATCGCCTCACTTCCTACCCCTCCGTCCCCACAACTCCCTCCCCTCCCCTACGTCATAAGAGCTTCTAGGAGATCCCTCTTCCCTTCGCTCACCTCCCTCCTGTTCTTTTTTTCCCTCTCACTTCTATGACCCCTCCCTATCACTTCCCCTACACGTCCCCAACATCTTTTTCCTACAGCCTCACTCTTTTCTGTCGCTCTCAACGGTATTATTTCAGTTTCGTCTACACACACGCTAAATTACATAATAAAATCACAATCTATATTTCGGTATTTATCACAGTTTTCCTTAGTACCTTTTCTGTGGTAAATCAGCTTTGATTCTCCTAGTACATTCGGATTCGTTTTACACTGGACACGCCGCCTTCCTATTTGGAGGCCTTCATTTTTCCGTATCCCTCTCAGACAAAATAAGATACCATGGCGAGGTTAAGGTTACGTTGATTTAGTTTTTTTCTTATCATTTTTGGGCTACATGTGATTTATGGTCAAAACAATACAAATTCGAACAGATCATACCAAATGCCACTTGAAAAACCAAGGTTATATACTGAGATCGTCGTGTGGTCGACACTGCAAAACTACCCAGGGCACAACTCCACACTCCATCCCACTTCTCGCCACCTCTCCACACGTTCCCCCTCCACCACCTCCCCACCACAGCTCCACACTCCCCCTCCTCATCCCTCCTCATAATTATTCTCTGGTAGCTCCTCCTTCCTGCGCTCACCTCACTCCTTTTGCATATCTAATTTTCCACCACCTGGCTCCACGGTGTTCCTTCCTCCGCTTGACCCCACCGCCTGGGTTTCGTTTACATAATACTAATAATGAATTCCGCTGGCTCAGTGTGTGTGGGAGCATTAATTACATTAGGTTGCAAATAAAACAAAAGAACACAATATAATGAACCACAATAACATGATTAATAATAATGATAACTAGAACTCTGACCTGCGGACAGTCACTGGACTCCACCAACTATTTCTTGCAATGACCTTGACCCCACGGGAGATCTGGACTTTTTTTTTTTTTATCAGCAGTGGCCCATTACACATAAACTGAGCAATTCAGATTATATCCGCAGGTCCCATTGCAATCTCCAGTAGACACTACCACCTTAACTCGTTCACCACATGATACTGATATGACTCTTTCTGACATGTCCTTTCATTGCGCATAAAGGATTTGGATTGCTTTTCTATCAGCGACGACCCATGCCAGGGCACATAACCTGGCCGCTTAAGATTTCTCACGCAGGCACCGGTTCTCCTGGAATCGTCATGAGATTCTGAGGCCGGAATAACAGTAATACCAGCGAAAACAATAGTCCCCACCTTTGAAATAGGTGGAGGCTAATAAATAATAATAATAATAATAATAATAATACCATAATAATAATAATAATTAATGGGCCAACAGTGTAAGATGCCTGGCGATATTATTTACCATTATTTTAGAATACATAATTCCTGATGCTGAAATCATGTGCCGATACTTTTGCTATACTCAGTGAACTATGTGTTATTACTCACTTAGATGCGAAGCTGAACGCAGGAATTTCTCTATGTCCAAATCTCTTCTTAGAGGCTGCTGTGTGATGATGGTCGCTCTATAGTTCCACTACGCCACGATATGTTGAAGCTTTTTTCCAAAGTGAGGAGATTTGGTGTTGAGAGCTTTCAGCAGTCTGAAGCGTCCACAATCCTGAAATTAGATCTGACTTGTAATATCCATCTTCACCAATCTGATTTTTTTTCGCTCATAGGGTTAAGTATGAGCTACAAGACAAGGAGAAAGAAAAGTATGAAAGTGGGAGAACTAATAATGCAACTTCGCAGGAATACGGTCAGACTCATTGATATTAACATACAATTAAGGATTACACTAAACCAGTGTGTAAGAGCTAGGTGTGAAAAAATAGGAATCATAAATAAGAGCTAAATTCTACGTACATGCAGATCAGGATTACACCATGTCAGTGGGTAATGGTTAGGTTTGATTATATAGCGATCATAAAGCAGTCTAGATGAAACGTAACAGTCAGATAAAATTATACAAATTAAGTGGGTAAAGGTCTGGCTTGAATACAGAAAAATTATAAATATATGTAGAATAAAACAAAGTAGACAATGCTTGATATGAGGTGGGGGGGGGTGAGTTGGGGGAAGGCAGTCTAATAGCAGAAGACAAGGCGACATAGATGTGATTTGTGTGTAACTACCCCTCATGATATTAAGTCGTCTGGTTACAGGTCTAGATATATAGACAGACAGACAGACAGACTGGTAAATGATAGATAAATATAGATAAATAGACAGATAGACAGACAGACAGACAGACAGACAGACAGATAAATGCCTGATAAAAACCACAACACTGTACACAATCACTAAGATAAGACCCAAACACTGAAATGTATTCTGGGAAGTCAATGGGAGCTCTAACTAGCAGCACAATTTTGCTGTGCGTGACTGTCTACCTCCTCTTTTTTACTCGTACCATGTCCTACCCAATTTAACGACCTAAAGCTGCCACCTCTCCATTCTGAAATCGAAAAAGCATCATGGAAAGGATGTCTAGCAGCAGTACTGACTTATTCCGGCAATGAACTAAAAATGTTGTAGCCTGACGAAAATCTCCGCTACATTAAGATGGTTCGCGGGATGGACGTGATTATTCTACAGTGATTGAAAAGTTGTAGAGTAAGTTTATTATCATCGGAAGGAACTGGACCATTACTGCAACTCGAATACTACGGTAAGTCGTGGTTGCATAAAATTCGATGAGCCTTAATTATGAGAAAGGAATCAGTCTCCCTGGTTACTAGTCAAATCAACTCATAACTGCCAACAATTAGCCCTCAACAGTGCTAGAACGAGTTAGAAATCTTTGTCAGGTTACAGTAAACGAGCTAGAGCACTTTCTTCGCACGTACAGTAAATCCTCTCAAAACAACAATATTCTAAGTGTCATAGGATCTTTCGTTGCATCCCTTCCTCGGCGATTTATTTTCAACAGGGAAATTTTTTGTAAGCTACGAAGGCAAATTGTGTAATAAAAATAGCTTAGCATACAAAAAAAATATATAAACCACGGTGTAATCTGGAAAATAACTTGCAAAGATGAGAAAGCTACAAAGCCTCCAGTGCCAACTAGGATCTCTCTCTCTCTCTCTCTCTCTCTCTCTCTCTCTCTCTCTCTCTCTCTCTCGTCAGCCCTTCAACATTATTTCGTCTTCTATATTATGCGAATATAGACTATATTTATTCAACTTATGGGAGCCTTTCGTAAGGAGGTTAATGAAGGCTATATTTGCACCATCCAGTTCGAAAAGTCTCCTTTCAGCAGAGTTAAAACCGTCCGGAGGTTGTTCTTGCATAACCCCGGTCTGTCCGGCCGATCAGACACGTCGACCACAAGTAAGTAACAGCTTCTGTGGGGCCGTCCTATTGGTACAGTACAGTACATAACGTTTGGAGATATGGTGTCCCCTTGTGGTACACAGCGTCTCACGGCGAGGAGGTTTGACTCCTGGGTGGACATCTCAGCTGCTCCATCCAAGGTGCACGGAGCCACCACGTACAGACTCTTTGTCAGTGCCTCGTCCTGAGGTACCAAGAAAAAATACATAAGACAAACTCAGTGAAAGTAAATAAATAACAGAAGAAACGTGTGTTGATGTTCCGTTGCTGTCTTGAATCCTTAGTTGCCTTTTGCCCTTAATCTGAACTTATATTTTCACCTTCAGCCCAAGAACGTTATCTTATTTTATTTTTCTTCCTAGTCGATTATTTTGTTCAATTTAGGATAGCTACACTTTTCTAACTGAGGGGGTTGGATACTGCCTTCAATAACGCCCCCAGTACTAGATCTCTGTCTCATGCTGAAGAAAACAGTCTGGTAGCAGGAACACTATATGAACACGGCATGAAAAGGTTAGAGAAGATTTGATATTTTACAGCGCATCCCTAACTTTAAATGAGGACTACATGCTATTTGCCGAGTGTGCCTTTTTATGTGAGGGAGCATCTCTAGGAGCGGCTCTGTCCCTCTGTCACTCACAAACTTCGGAAACGAGGTGCTTTACTTCCGTTGACTTTAGCGACTTTACGAAGCCCCATGCTAGGGCCCTGAAACTCCCGTTTCACACCCGTAGACATTCAGCGACTTGAGAGAAGACCCATTTTAGAGGCCTGAAGTTCCCGCATCCATGTAGTACTTTTGTACCTTTTTTTCACTTTAGCTTCCGTACTGTGCAAGCTTAGTAGAGCTTGGCACTTCTCAGTTAACCACCCTACTACCATGGCATCTTAGTTATTTCTTGCTACCACCAGGGAATCTGACGCAAATTAATATGAACCCATCATTATGAAGGGAACAAAGACAGCTTCTACTAGCCTCTTCGTTACGATACAAAATGAAATAATCCTCAATAAAAAATGTACAGACTTTTAAAATGTATCGAACAGGCTACACTTTTCGTTACAGTACTCTTTACCAATCTTTTACAAGTACCACCAACATATAATGAAACATCCCAGCTTATACGATTACTCTATTTACACTATTAGGGGAAGGTGGTGGTGTAGTGGATAGAAGGGTTGGCTGTAGACTGTGTCTATGGCTTTAATTTTGGCAGTTGCAGGGAACAGTTTGTGGATGTGTACTCTAGATTCGTTTAGCAACACCCCCACCTCTGCCATAACACATTATTGGAATGTGAAATTTCAAGCAAGAGTTGACCATATGCTCATTCCTTCGTGTATGGAAAAATCAACCTGGAACTGTCTTCCTTGATCTCCATTTCTCTCCTCCTATGACCACCAGTCTTTTAAACGATGTGTACAGGCATCTCGAAGCGAACAGATCTTAAATTTGGCTCTCTTATGTGTTGATTTTCCTGGATAAGCAACCTAAAGGCAGCCAAACTTTGCGAATCTTTCTCCTTAAAAAAAAAAAAAAGTGCTCGTTGATGTGTGAGGGCTGCCAGGGGCCTTTGTTGGTGTGTCATTAATGGATCACTGGACTGTTACTCTTGAATTCAATGCATAAAAGAGTCCTGAAGGAGACAGACCTAACATGTCACATCCCCTTCCCTGCTACAGACCCTTCCTGATGAACAAAAGTAGTCTGATTAACCATTACACGACAAGAGGCCACTCCAAATTCAGTATTCGTATGGAGGAAATAACATTTTTTTTATATGTACGACTCTGGGCAATTACTAATGTCAGTCGTCATCTGAAGTTAACCCCTTCGCTGACGTAATACTTGATTTATTTATTCAACTTCTAGACTACATATTCACTTAAGGAATGGCCTTTCGTACTTGAAGAGGTATTGAAGGACATATGTAACCCTTTCAGTTTGGAATAATCTCTTCTTAAAGAAAAATATCGTCTCGTAACGACAATAAAACAATCAATCAAGCTCTATCGTACTGAAGTGTTAAAAGAAAATGTCAGCGTAGAGAAAACATTACCATAATACACAAAGGCATGGAATCTTCACAACTGAGTATCGGAAGCGATCGGCGCGGTGTTCCAATAGATCCAAATAAAAAAGACCACCACCATGGACGACTAAGCCTATAACTTAAATTCAGAAGAAATTACATATAAATTGGAAACGCCCTCGTAACATCGGCCTAGCCTTGGATGGCCACCTTTGTCACACTATCCGATGACGTCCTAAACATACAGTACTTCCATCAATCCACCCAAATATCTCAAATGTGCATCCACCATCCATTCACAATTATCAGTGCCCTTCCGTCGGTCCATCTATTCACCCACCCACGCACCCAACCACGCATCCATCATATTGCTCAATGCCCCATCCGTCCATACATCCACCCATATAGCCACTCAAGTGTCCATCCACCGGTTCACACTCCTACCTCCCTATCCACCAGGACTACCCAATACCCACACACCCACACATACGTCCTTCAACGCCCTCAGGCACCCACACTTAAACATATTTCATCCGTCCATCCATCTACACACCCCACTTCCTATCCATCCACATCATCAAATATCCACTCACCCATAAGACTCATCCACACCTCATCAAGCCATCCACACCCCCACCTCCACAACCATATACATTACCCAGTACCTTCTCACTCACTCACCTATCCACACCCCTCCTTCTTACTCATCCACACTACCAATTAACCACACAGTTACCCAACCATCCACCCAACTACACTACCACCTCGACATCCACACACAGTACCCATTAACCACTCACTGACCCATCCAGATACACCTTTACCTTCCTATCCACTCAAACTAACAAATATCCATCCACTCATCCATCCACAACCTCACCTCCCCATCCACCAACTCACAAATATATTCACTGCCTTACCCTCACCCCATACTTCACCACCTCCCCATCCACCTACACTGCCCAATATCTAACCCCCTTCATACCCTCCCCACCTGCCCACCCATGCACACTACCCATTATCCACCCTCTAACGCCTACACTCACGCCCTACCACCTCCAATTCTACGTCCGTGAAGTGAGTCAGCGAGGCGGGCAGAGAAACGGCCTTATAACCGTGAGCGTGTGATATGGACGGCCTCACCAGCACTCACGCAGAAGGACTGGGCGCTTGAAGTCCAGCTTAGGGTTATGGGAGAATATTGTTGGTAGGAGGTGAGGTGTGGAAAGGTTGACAGGCAGGGAGGTAAGGTGTTGGGAGGTGAAGTGTAGGAATGTGGAGAAAGGAGGTGTAGGGAAAAGAAGGTAACATTTAGAACAAGAGTGTATGGAGGTAAGGTGTAGGGAGGGTAGTGTAATTAAGGTGTTGGGAGGTGAAGTGTAGTGAGACGAGGTGTATGGAAGTAAAGTGTAGGGAGGGGAGATGTAGGAAGGGAATGTGTTGGGAAGTGTGGGTGAAGAATTGTGGGATGTGAAGTGTAGGGAGAAAGACAGGCAAGGAAGTTAGGTACAGGTAGTTAAGTGTAGTGAGGTGCAGGGCAATGAGGGGAATGAAGTGAAGGAGCAGGGGATATAGTGGGGTGCAGGCAGGTGGAGAGGACTGGATGCGTTCATGGTTAACTCATCCATTAAAATGACGCCTTTTTTTTATGTGCGGGTGGTTTATAAATCAAAATATGTGAAAAGATGAAAAACTAAATGGTTGTGAAAATAAACAGAAAGACAGCGTTATGGGTAGACGGAGAGATTTACACTCAATTTAAAAAAGTATTGGTGGACAAACAACGTAATAAACCTGACATCACATTCGACAGCTATTGCAAAAACTCCCGATCATTCTGCCTCAGGCTGGTACACTTGTTATGATGCCATATATCGTGTGCTTGTGGCATTTCCCAGTCAGTACTGTAATCAATAACACTGTCAGTCGATAACAGATCTCTCTTGGAACATCATGAGTTATACTGATTACTTCGGATATAATCGGACCCTCAGAGGGTTAGTTTTCAATGTGTACGAATTTGTGGATGATTTAGAAAGTCAAAAAGTTAATGGAAGGAAAAGTGGGAGGATGAGCACATTAGCCAAACATGGCGGGACCGTGATGGAGCGGGATGCATCAGTATGGATCTGTGGCAAGCTGATCCTGTGTGTGTGTGGGGGTGTTCAGTGATAATATGGCTGGGTGGTGAGGTGGATCTGTGAAGGGATGAACTCGGGATAGGAGGGCAGATGGACATCGGATAGGGGAGTGGGTAGCCTCGGAATAGGGGTATGGATGATTTTGTGAAAACAAAGTAGATGGGCATGGCATAGGACAGTGACTCTCAAACTATTGAATTCAATCCAAAGGTGGGTCGAAGAAGGAGTTTAGATGGATCGCAGAGAAACTGACTAGGCCTAATTCTTTTAGCGTGTTTTATTAATTCCACTGAAATTACAGCTATCATTGTTACGCTGTTAGCATATTCATCAAAAGTGTTATAGGCTGTACACTGACTACCCAGTTCATTTATGTGCAGAACGTTCCAACAGCTGTCATTTCTGTGTTGGCCGATATAATTTAAAATGATTCAGAGTAACATCCCCTAATCGCCCCCTCCCTGCTTCCTGCTCCTACCATTTCACTGTCGCCCCTGTATCACAAAATTAGAATTTTATTTACTTATTTGTGCTAGGCTAAGTTAGTACGCATGTATGGGCTGGCACATTCTCAATAATGCATAACCAGTTCTCAAAAAACTCATTTATTAAAAGTTACCCATATTGTGCTTGACGCCTGAGAGCATTTGATGCCTTGTTATAAGTATATACCTATATAATAATATGATAACGAAGGTTATCAACGATGGCGCAGATGGCATCTGTGAAATCCAAACTCAAGATGAATATAGTTTGTTAAATGGTTAAAAAAAAAAAAAATAGTACGATATTAACAGAATAACCGACTCAGAGTCACGATGAGGAGAATGCTTTCGGTTGTGAATGGTTAGTGACAGAGAGGAAAATTTTCGGTGACGAAAGAACATGGGCAAAATAAATGCCTGAGTAAGGAGACAAAGTGGGAAAAAAAAAATGCTGCGATGACGACATTACTATTTTTTTCCTTCCATCCAAAACGTCACAGTGGATCCCTCGCAATAAAAAGGTTTGCAAATTTCCTTTAACTCCTTCACTACTTTGGCGACATTTTCTTTTTCAGGAAACTGCAATTTTTCTCCTAAAGTTTAAAGGCAAACGTCTCGCAGTGACAAGACTAATGGAGAAAATGATGGCAAACCAAAAACCGAAGCAGATATTTCATGACGAAAGTACTTTCATCATACAATTAATACCGGTATATATATAGACGAAAGTACTTTCATCATACAATTAATACCGGTATATATATATATATATATATATATATATATATATATATATATATATATATATATATATATATATATATATATATGTATGTATGTATGTGTGTGTGTGTGTGTGTGTGTGTGTGTGTGTGTGTGTGTGGGAGGGGGGGGTTCGCCCCACAATCCATATATATAAATATATATATATATATATATATATATATATATGTATGTGTGTGGGTGTGGGAGGGGTTCGCCCCACAATCCAGACCCGTACCCTGCCTCAGACCACTGTTAGAGACAGGCCGGGTGAGGGAGACTGATCCCTTAGATTAGAGAAGAGCTCTCCATACCGTCTGGACAGTGTGGCAGGGACGTTACTATAACTATCCGGGTATGTGCAGCTTTAAGGTGCTACACACTCAGTCATCATATTTAATCATTATACGGTACATATCTAACCTGCTATGTTATTTCATAGATCAAAAAATTGGGACGTGGCTGTAACACAGTGGCTGCATGTCGCTTTCAGGGGGTGAATTGTGTGTGCTTTTCCTGTAATTTACACTTGGTACGTCTTTTAATATTTTAGTCTTTTTATCTCCGAACGATTTTACACATCTGTGCTGGTCTGGTTAGACAGCCTTCACTACCCGCCTCAACCGAACAAGATTCTTTGGTAGTAGCAAAAGAGAATGACTATAAAGGGACATCATCAGATAGAACCTCATTAGCTAAATGAGACAGAAGGTTAATGGCTCCGATTCCACAGTTTGGAACATTTAAATCTGACTAATGCATCAGAATAAAAGCACTCACGTACTCTGTGAAAATGGAACAGCAAGTTTTCATTAAAATATACCACTAAAACAGATTATTTGATCAATTATTAGAGCTACAGCTTATGCCAAAGGTAAATATATATATGCAAGATTAATATATATATATATATATATATATATATATATATATATATATATATATATATATATATATATATAATTGCATTGTGTGTGTGTGTGTGTGTGTGTGTGTGTGTGTGTGTGCTCGCCATAAACCTGTATGAAAGCTGGAATTGCACTGAATATCAGGTACATTATCTGGAAGGGTCTGATACTTCGATAAGTCCGATGCTCTTGCTCAGGGCCAGTGCATAATAAAGAAAAAAATTCAGCTCTAAGAAAGAAGTTGCTGAGATTGAGGCATTATTTTCTTTGCTAAGGCCTTGAAGAACAATTTCCTCTTACTCCATCAGCTAATCATTTGAAAAGGAAGTGGAACCTCTTACGCTAGAAATTTAACTTTCAACTACAATGACGCCATTTTAATTTCATTCATGTAATTTCTATACGATAATACTAAACGTTGGTATCATCTTTGCAGTTAGAGGTAGAAACATCATTAAACTGCTCCATTTCCAACAATTTCCCCAAATTTACATAACATTCAGGTGGTAGCAAAAAAAAAAAAAAAAGTCCTTCGGAATCTTTATTATATTATGTGTCTGGCCGGAAGCATGCTGTTTGTTCTCCGCTTTGCTAAAAATAATTACAATAGTACTAAATGCTCTGAACTCTCCCACTCAGTTTCGTCCCTTTCCTTCTGGCACCTTACCAGAAACCTTTCTAACAACTTCACTTCAACCTCGTTCCTCCCTCTTTTCAGTTGTTTCTAGTGAAAGCAGAACTCATTCCTTAGACTTTCTCCTCCAATTTCACCTTAGACGATTCCGGTGCTGTTCCTCCATCTCTTCCCTCCTCTGACTTCCTCACGACTGACACTAAAATTTCTTCTGTTGATGTACTTTCTGCCATCATTGGCCTCAATATTAACAAGGCGTACGTACGGTCCTGATGGAGTCCCTCCTGTTGTCCGCAAGAACTGTGCTTCTGTTCTTATACCATGCCTAGGTAAATTTTTACCTTTGCCTGTCGACTTGTGCCCGTCCTTCCTCTTGAAAGCCTGTCCTAAAGAAGGGTAATCTTTCCCAGCCTTCTGTCTATCTCCCAACTACTTTAACATCCTGTATTTCTACAGTTTTTGAACCTATTCTTAAGAAAAAAAAAAAAAAAAAGCATCTTTCCTATCACAACCTTTTTTCCAATCGCCAGAATGGGTTCCGCCAAAGATGCACCACTGGCGATCTTCTCACCTTCCTTTCAGACTCCTGATCATCTTCCTTTTTGGAATTTGGCGAAAGCTTTTCCATTTCACTTGACACCTCAAAAGACTTTCGATCGAGTCCGGCATAAATCTTTAATTTCCAAACTCCCCTCTTGCAGTTTCTATCCTTCTATCTGTGCCTTCATCTCTAGCTTCCCTTTTGGTCGTTTTACAGCCGCTGTTGCAGACTCCCTCCGTTCTTCTCCTTGAGCTATCAATGGTGGTGTTCCTCATGGTTCTGTCCTATCACCAGTTCTCTTCCTTTTATTCATGAATGACTTAAGTTGTACATCTAATCCCATCCACTCAAACGCTGATAACTCCACCCTTCACCTTTCCAATCACTTCCCGTAGCGCACATCTCAGCAGTTACTTCAACAAACAAGTGATGTGTCTATGGCACACCTAATGTCTGACTTGGCTCATTTCTCTCTCATTGGAGTAAAAGTAAGCTTGTTAGTAATGCATCAAAAACTCAGTTAGATAGAAAAACTCAGCTCTTACATCTTTCGACTCGTCGAATTCTTCCGCAGGATTATTCTTTAACTTTTCACAGTGTCCAACTCAATCCTGCATGATCATTGAACATACCCGGGGTTTCATTCTCTCGGGATGTATCTTGTAAATATCATACCGGTATTACCTACCCTGTAAAAATCTGCTACCAAGAGATTACGTGTGTCAAGTTGGCTCGGTGTCTTCCTCACCCCTGCACAGTTGTTGACTTTATAAAAGGTTATTATTCGTCCGTGCGTCGAATACAACTGTTATGTGTAGCTCCTCAACAACGTGGAGAGAATGATTTTCGTCTCATTAACCCTCCTCCTTTTGCTGGCTCCCTTCAACCTCAGTCTCTTCGCCGCACTGTTGCATCTTTATCTCTGTTTTACCGCTGCTTCACCGAACTGTCTACTTGTATCCCTCCACCACTACAGCGAGCGCGTAGCACCAGTCTGGTTGAAAACTCTCATCCCTTTTCCGTCCTAGTCTCTAATGCAAGAGTTAAACGTTCCCCCAGTCCTTCATGTATGCATTCGGTCAACTCTGGAACTGTCTTCCTTTGTCTGCACTTCCGACTGCCTATGACTTCCAGTCTTTGAAACGCAATGTGTCCTGACATCTCGAAATGGATGGATGAATCTGGCTCTGTTATTTTTTACCTTGGAGGGAACAATCTTTCGGGCTTCTAGCCTTTGGTTCCTGCTTCCTTGCATTAAAAAAAAAAAATAACAACATTCTAAGGTTTCCATGACTTATATTCAGCTTATTAAAAACATCTGGCATTAGCTGGGATAAAATAACAGAGAAGGAGGGACCATGAGAGGGCCAAAATTAATAGCAGTTATTATGCTTACAACAGAGGTTACGTGTTAGGCGGGTCGGTCTTACATAACAGGCTGCCTGGGGTAAAGGGAAGGGGCCCAAGGTAAACCCAGTTATTCTCTGTCAGTGTGATGGTGGGAGGACTATAGCATTATCTTTCTGACCTGACATAGATCCCATACCCTCTTTCAGCTCAGTTGATAGCTTGGGGTAGTCATATGGTGGAAGGGAGGGAATTTAGGTGTAAAATTTTTTCCCCATAACTTGTTAGTGATCCCTAACCCTTTTCTTTTCAGTTGAACGTTGATCTAACCATGGCGCGTGTTCTCCCCCCCCCCCTTTTTTTAATAACGTGACGAAGTACACTAACCCCTTTCTGCTCAGTTGATGGCCAAGTCATGTCAGACTGGAAGTTCGATGTAGTAAGTAACCAAGGAGAGTCATTCCTACCTCGTAACTACATCTTACTGAATTTCATGCAACGACGTCTTAGTATACAAGTTGTGGACGTAACTCAGTACCGTCATCTGAAAACTGCAGAGACTCATTCCTGCCACACCACCAAGGTTCATCGAATTTCGTGCAGCCCTGACTCGGTATTCAAGTTCAGGTGTGACCCAGTTCCATCAGATAAGAAGAGAGTAACTTCGCCGGTAAACTGTTCCCTCCCTAAGGCTGTGTCCTGAGCTAATATTTGAAGATAATGTATTCATAAACTTTCTTGATCTTATGTTGTGCGTACTTAAGATCTTGACCCGTAAAACTACACTACGGTACATAACCAATCCTGAGTGACTGTTAGAATAAAAATAAAACAAATAAATTACAAATATGCCAAATAAATAAACGGGAGGCCAATACAAAATTATATCTGATAATGATTAACTATTAGAGATTTGTTTTTACCATAAAACTGATAAACCCCGCCAATACGAGTAATTTATATTTTATTCTTGCTACTTTTAGACCATTCTATTCAGTATAGGAGAATTTCCTACCTGGAGGGGATTGATATAGCCCTAACCAATCACTTCTCTAACAAGGTGCTTTCTTCAGCTCAGAAAAATCGTCTGGATGCAGCAAGAACACAAGACGAAGCACTCAAGAGTACAATAACCGTCCGTTCACCAACTGGTCTGAGGGACGAATAGTTAGTTGATTCTGCCTTGTGACCGTGACATTGACGTTTGCTCTCAAAATCGAATTCCTTCATCCATGCTTTACGCTGAGCCTTCCCACAAAGTTTGATGTAAATTAAATCAAAACTGTTTAAGATGACCTTGCCAGTTGATGTTGATTTGCGACCTTTTCCCATGACCATCATATTTAATACTGTCATCAAAATCTTAATCCTTCATTCTCGCCTCACGACAAAGTTTGGTGTAAATCTGATAAAAACTGTTTATGTTGACCTTGCCGAGTGATCTTGACCATAGAGCTACTTTTATAAAAAAAAAAAAGAAAAAATAGGTCAACTCTTCTATTAGCCCTCAATCCTTTCAGCAAGTTTAGCCCTATTCGATGATCTTGAAATCTGACTGACTTCTCAAAACTGACTCACGCCATTCTTGCCGTAGTCTAAACCATTAAACCAAATTTGGTCCTAATCAGATAAAAACAATCTAAGTTGATACTGTCCAAACTTTAACCTAGCCCTGTGACCTTAACATGTGACCTTCTCTTCTAAAAAAAAAAAAAAAAAAAAAAAAAATGTCACCTTCCAAATCGGATGAAAACTTTTGAGACATTATGTTCACACACACACACACACACACACACACACACACACACACACACACACACACACAATGCCGACATGATGCGCCCACTTAATTTCCTCCCTCTTTCTCATTGTTTAGCCACGCAGCACAAAAATAATCTACGTGAATTAATTTGTTTGCCAAGAGAGCTGAAAAATCCACTATTTTTCTTCTCCCCAGGCCCTTCTTATCAGGTTTATTGGCGGAGTATCTTGCGTCAGCGTGGAAGGTGAGGCAGGTACTGAAGAAAGACGCCCTCAAGTGGTGGCACCGATACAACTGAGAGACTGCACTACACGGTTATACAAAAGTCCCTCAGCTTATCCGCCGAAAGGGAAGTTTGTGGACTGCAGGAGAAAATTAACGTACTCTAAGCCTGCAGTTCACTGGGATCACGTTTTCAGATAGTCCTGGGACCACAAGAACAACAGCAACAGAAATAAAGGTTGTGGCAAGTAGTTTTTTTTTTCCAGCCCCTTGAATTTGGTGAAGCATTTTTAAGAGTTTATTCTTGGTGTTAGCCGACGATTTTATTCGGCATAGGAATAACTTTCTGAACACTAAATGTCAGAGTTAAACTTCATTAACTCCATCACTTCGAGCGTTCCCTTGATTGAATTAAATCGCATGATGGTAGCAAGATTAACTACAATGATACGTCATGGCAGCGAAAAAACTATCTTGAAGATTTTTGTATTTTTGAATTTTATTTCTCCTGGCTCAGTGGCATAATGCGAAAACACTTCCGACTCTATATCCGTTCCATGACACTTGTTCGTGACCAGCATCATAAACTGGTGTTAATTTCTTGTTACAGTTCCCCCTCAAATCGAAAGATGGCAATTTTAGGCCCAGTAATTTGAACAAAGTCTCGTTCCTTTACAAATCTCAAAACCATGTTAAAATCCAGTGGGATCTTACTATCCAATGAACAATTACTTCTTCAATCCCCTGGCTTGATTTTTCAAATTTTGTTCAAGCCGACGATTTTATTCCGACCAGGATAAACCTCCAGAAGTAAAGGCATACTGAATGGTAAATGTAATCTTTCTTGTTCAAAGGCTCTTTAGTATTGTCTGGAAGTCGTAAGAAAAATATAACAAATACCTACCACGATTTAGCGCGATAGGTGAGCGAAGTGGTTAGGAATCTAGCTTCATTAGTTCGGAACCTCGGAAGAATGGAATGACCCTTCCACAAAACTATCATGAGAATACCTACGTTTCTCTTTCTCCGCAGCTTTGTGTCTGGATCACCGTATTACCTCACCTTTAGGTAGGAATAAAAAGATCCTGAAGATAGAAATGATGAAGAAGATAATGATGATGAGGCTGAATATTATGGCGACGATGGCGACTTACAATGTTGATGATGACAATGACAATGGTAAGAATCGAGAAGACGAGGACAAAGACTACGATGACAATGACGATGATGGTGTATAGTATGTGTCTCCCCCTTTCTTTCCCTAGAACCCTATTGTACTCCGTTGATTCTAAAGGAGACGGGAGAGGGGGAGGAGGTCCTCAGGATGTTGCGTGTGCCCCAGTGACCGGTAATGGCTGTAGTTACGACGTCATTTGATTATGCCGGCACGATATTGTCCTGTTTATTGTTGGCCCACAGGCAAAGCGGCAACTGGACAGATTCAAGCCTTCTTCTGCCGGATGTATTTTACGAGCCATTACGACCCACTGTTTCTTTCAGGATTTTCTCACCTTTGCTGTTTATTCGTCGCGCTTTTAACATCAAGTGTGTGGCTACTGTCGGTCCTCACGACACTGAAGGACCTCTTTATTCAGTGCAAGTAAAACGGAGTGCGAAGGTGTGGACATGGCCCCTAGTTTTAGACGAAAACTTCTGAAGCATCACGACGACGACGGTGATAATGATAATGATGATGAAAGAACAAGTCTGACCCGTTTCGTTACTGACTACAATCACGCATTATGCAGTGCTGCCTATATCATATATAACAATTACCGGTGTTCCAATATGGACCGTCAAAACTTAAAGAGTCACTCAGTAGTACGGTAATAGGAGTTGCAGGCCCCAATTTCATTTGAACGTGAACCCGGTGGACAGCAGGACGACGCTGTCCTTTCTCTACAGTCCTCCATCCTCCTTTTAAGGAACAGGAAGGGGACTGGGGGACGTTTGCATAACCGAGCAACTCCACTGGTCAGCCATATTAATGCCACTAAGTAAAAGGTGTCCCTCTCCAGCACCTTGGGTCTACTGCTTTTAATAATATGATCACTAAAGCTGCGTCGGCTAAGGAGGCTCTCTTAGCACATTTTCTCAGCATATATTTGCATATCAGGTACCAAACTATAATTTACTGATACGTAAGCACAACACACCAAGGACATCGAGAAAGAAGGGGGAAAAATGCCCAAAGCGTTGGAACGAGACGATTGGGGTGGGTACAACAACCCCCATTGACGAAAATACTCTGAATAATTTTGCATAATTTATCTTTATCAATAATCTCTTGGTGTCTGAATTCAGCATACCAAGACTTAAAAAATGTGCGGAAAGTTTCGGATGTCTTTATTCAGTGATTTTTTATAAGAAAAGCTGACGTAATCAAGATTCTAATCTTGAAATTAAATTCTTTTTTTTTTTTTTTGCAGTAACATATCAGTTATCACTAACTGACTGCAGTTTTACAGTTTTGGTTAATATCGCTGAAAATGCACATGATGTAATAGCGTAACTATATAAAAGGACTTATTTAATGAAATAATCTTAAGAGTCACTGTTCCTACTTCCTAGCAAAGAATGACTTCGAATATCTCCCCTTCTTCTTCGTTTGCGTACGTTTCCGCCCCGGCCGCTTTAATCACCAGAATATTGTGAGGTCTCCGCTCTCTTCGACTGTTTCGACCACTCTCCCCCCCTCCCAAACAAAAAAAAACAAAAACAAAATGCAATTCTAGGAAAGCACACACAAACGTACATGGAAATAGCAATGTCTGGTGACGTGTTCCAATATGAGGTTCTCTAATCCCGACCCCCATCTCAACAAAGCCACAGTCACAGAGTCTATTACCGAATGTATTATTAACCTAACCTAACGTAATCTAGCCTAACCCAATTAAACCCCCAACCCAACTCAACAAGGCCGTGTCCTCTGTAGCAGTATCTAGTTTGAGGGTACTCAGAGAGCGAGTACCTCCGCTGTCATAAAAATTATGATTTACGGCGGTTATTCCTCTTTCCTACCCGACGACTACTTTCACCGTCTTACACAGTCAGTTATTTCGACGGTCTTAGCCTGCCCTGTTACACAATCTCAGCCAATACCATTAAAATTCATTGCTTATTCCTGCATCCGGATCCCGATTCTCCTCAAAATCTAATTAACTCTAACCCACTGTCCATCCATCCAGTAGATTTCATTTACATTCGATATCAACTTTTTGAGAAATTTGTACACAGAGAAACGAACAGACACAGGTGAATACATAACCTCCGTCCAGTTTCGTTGGTGGAGGTGGATATCTGACAGTCTGTTAATGACCTAATCTAACCCACTGCTGTATATTATTATCCAGGTCCTATCTAACTTTACCTAACTTAACCTAATATAACCCAACCCAACCAACAAAGCCTCGACCTCTGACGCAGGGTCTAAATATCCGGCTGTCAATTACTGGGGCCGTTAACAAGTTTGACCAGAGCACGGAAGTTAGCGTCGGACGGGGTGGAGGTCAAGGCTGTGGCGGTGATGAGTTAGGCATGAGTTAGGGTAATCACCTTGGGAACGCCGCATAAAACGTAATCATCCACACGCTGACTCCACACACTCGCACACATTATTTTGCTCCAGGAAAAATTAGCGCCACCATAAAGTTGTCATTCGGACTTCAGTGACAAATGATGCCAAGGTTATAACCATGCCCTCTCTTGCCCTGATTCTGCAGCAAACATATTTATACTTCTGTTTGTCTATGTATATCTAAAAGGGAGGAGTTCAAAAGATACGGCTGTACACTTTAAATTTCACTGAGTTAGGGATAACCCGTGTCTTGCCGTTTATACTTAGGCTCTGATTCCCCAGTAGTACTCCTCTCACGGAAACTTTAGAGATATACGACTGTGACTCCATTGCCTTGCTATGGACACTCGAAAAATTTATTTCAAACTAAGGAATGCTGTGCTGGATACAGATTCGTTGTTTATGTGTAAACGCAAAGGTGTTATCCCATACACAAACACAAGTAACTTTGAAACTATCCCTTTGTACATGCGTACACCTTTGTGCGTGTGTGTGTGTGTGTGTGTGTGTGTGTGTGTGTGTGTGTGTGTATGTATGCAGATAATGGAGAGAGAGAGAGAGAGAGAGAGAGAGAGAGAGAGAGAGAGAGAGAGAGATGCAAATTATCCCGAAACTCGCCCAATTATGGTCTCAGTTAATGTCAGAATATCTAATCAGCTTCTGCAAAATACGGATGAAGATATCGTAACTGGTAATTTTGTGGGTACAGTTCATTCACTTTAACAAGGAGGAGTTTTCATTATTTTTTCATGCCATATCCCGAAACTTAATTAGAAGACAACATGACAGGTGTGCAACTTGCCATAGCACTTCTTCTTGACTAGCACTACTGTATATTCTAAGTGTTAATCTCTTGGTGTAGCTCACCATTAAAATGGAGAGATGATATTTTTATGCCTAGTTAAGATGAACAGAGTATATGTAATCATAAGCATTACCCAGGACTGACGAAAATTATTAATCAAGATGCACTGCATACCTACACCTTTCCTTTATCCCGGAGTCAAGGGGGAATAGCAAACTAATTAAAAGGCCATGTACTGGTATTTGATTCGGAGGATTGAGAAATACCACTGTCACTAGAGGTATGAACAACTTCTTCTCACTCTTCTTCTTCATCTTCTTTCTCTCCCTCTTCTTATTTTTCCTTTTCTTTCACCGGCACAGTTGATAGCTGCTGATGAAGGATGATGCTGAGCAAGGACGTATATTGTGGTTGGCCATCTATCTATCTATCTATTGCCAGACGCCTCAATCCCGTACGGGGTGGCCACAAACAAATCGCCTCCACGAAGCCCTGTCCCCCGCCATTTCACTCCCCTGCTCCCAACTCACACCCCCCTCTCTCATATACCTTTCCACTCCATCCCTCCACCTCATCCTCGGCCTCCCCCTCCCTCTCCCCCCTTCCACCTCACTCTCCTCGTCAGTCTCTCACCCTCCATCCTCTCCACATGGCCAAACTACCTCAGTGTGTTCCTCCTAACGCTTCCTATCACATCCACATCCACACCACTAACTCTCCTTTATAGCCTCATTTGTCAGCCTCTCTCTCCATGTGACTCCACATGCTCCTCTTAAATAACTCATTTCCACTGCTCTCACTCTTAACTTGTGTCCCTCCAGCAACGTCCAAGCTTCACTTCCATACGTTAGAGTTGGTATCACAATACTGTCATGTAGTAACTTTTTCACTTCCATGCTCACTTCCCTGTTTCTTATCACTGCTTTAAAAGAACCAGCAACCTTTCTTCCTTGTTGTACCCTTTCAAGCACTTCACCCTCCAAACTTCCATTCTTACTCATCACACTACACAAGTACTTAAACGTACTCACATTTTCCATTTCCTCAACATCCAACTTCACTGTACATTCACTGAATTCACCTCTCTCAAAGACCATAACTTTACTCTTCCCTACATTCACCTTTAGATTCCGTATCTTACACACTCTCCCAAACTCATCCACCAAGCCTTGCAGTTCCCCTTCGTCTTCACTCAACAACACAGTATCATCTGCAAACAACAGTACAGGGAGTTTCCAAACACTACCCTCTTTCACCAGGGCCACTCCAACATCCACTGCACTACCTTGTACCTCTTTTATTACCCCATCCATGTACAGACTGAACAACCATGGAGACATGACACATCCCTGTTTCAACCCAACCTTCTAACAGAAAAATTCACTCAGTTCACCATCCACACGCACTGCAGCCTTAGCACCATCACACATACTCTTCACAGCATTCAACAACTTCCCATCTACTCCATATATTCTTAATACTTTCCACAATCTCCGTCTATCCACCCTGTCATATGCTTTCTCCAAATCCATGAAAGCTGCATACAACTTCTTTCCCTTCTCTAGAAACTTTTCCACTAAAGATGTAAGAATGAATATCTGATCTACACATCCTTTTCCTTTCCTAAAGCCTCCCTGTTCTTCTCCAACTAATTCCTCTGTTATTTCCCTGACTCTGTCAATGTATCCTACCATACACTTTTCCTATTACACTAAGAATAAAAATCCCCCTATGATTACCACACACTTCTTTTTCCCTTTTTCCTTTGTACAAGGGAATAATTATACCTAACTTCCAATCCTCCAGGACTCTGCCTTCCTCCCAGGCCAATCTGCACATCTTCCACATCCATTCTACTACTATCTCTCCCTCATGCTTCAACATTTCACCACACACTCCATCAATTCCTGGGGCTTTCCCCAATTTGACTTTCTTCATTGCTTCCACAACTTCTATCCTACTGATTTTTTCCTGTCTTCGCACCTCCCTCCTCCTCCCAGCCATTCCCCGGCCACTTATACTTGAATTACTTCCATCCTCCATGTTCAACAATTCCTTAAAGTGGTTGGCCATATTTTCCTTAATTTGAACATTTATATATTATTCTTTATGCTGAAGCAAAAAGTACAAGCTGGCAGTGATGATAAGTTACTTAATATCAGCATAAAGCCTCGCCTGGATCAATGCTCGATTATGATGGAAACCTGTTTACCAATGATATGCAACGCCGAAACTTCGGTGGTTTTTGGTGTCTTTCCATATACTCTGAAGGTAAAGGTATAATTAAATTTTGATAATAACTGAACAATTCTTAATTAATACAGTGTTCTATACTGTTCTATATCCACGCCATGCGGATTGGTCTTGTTTTGCTTAACATATTGTACGACAATTCATTGCTTTTAACTAGGAGGGGGTTTTCATCCTTTCGCAGCTTTATTTCCAGTAGCTGAGCTGCTAAATATGACAGTGCTACGACTCCACACCGTTTTCATAGCACTTCTTCGTGACTGGCACCATATTCTGGTGTTAATGTATTGCTACAACACAGTGCTGAGGATGGTGAGAGGGATATTTTACACCTAACTGAACAGAATATAGCCTTCGAACTCAGAGGCGATCCACAGTCACAGCTACCGACACCAATCAGCAGTACCTTTATACCTCGTCAGGACTGCATTATTTCTCATCTAGACAGAATCAGCCACTAGCGAGTTCTGGGCTACAAGAGTTTTGGGCTACTAAAAATAGTGAAAAATAAATGAAAAAGCTAGTCAGTTTCCATTACCAGACCTGGGCGGGAATAGCTTTAGCGAACAGGAAGGTTGGCGATGATGCGTTTGATTGTCGGAGAAGGCGTGTGGCATAACCGTCAGTGGGACAACGAACGACCCTATTCCACTGATAGGCGCAATTTCCTCACAACGAGCCGTTCGTTCCTGGCACGCTTTCAACCTCTTCACTACGATAAACTACCCCTAAGTTGAAATGTAATCTTCCTATGTTCGAAAGGCTATGCTACTCTGCCGGTAACAAGAAATTTGTAATAATGGCGTCATTGTCCTTAAAGAAATAAACTTTTTTTTTTTTTTTTTAATCGTTCCCTGTCGGTAAAGTTATAATCGTCTTCCGGTGACAAGACTAGGAGTGCATTCACACTGAGGCCAGAATATACTTCTGCGGCAAACTCTCCGATCATGTTGGCTGGGATAAGACATGGAGAAAAAAATTCATTTCACTGGTTCACTTTCTGGTTATTCCGATTCTCAGTGGCAACTACAATGCGTGTGGCAACAAGAAACAGTTTGTGCTAAACATGGACCATGAAACGAGACGTGATACTTCTTTTATTCTGACCAACACGATCAGTTTGCGTCTGAACACGTTCGGTACGGCCTCAGTGTGAATGCACCTTAAAACTGAATCAAAAGTGTTCCGACAGCACCGCAACGCCGTGCCCCCAGACTCTGACTCTGCATCGTGCCCCTGACCTTTGACAGATATGCACAAAACAGAATCTATTATTCCCATCTCTCCACACACAATGACTACGTGCCAAATTTGATCTGATTTTCGTAACTCCGCTTCCTGAACTTATGACTTTAACGCCTGACCTTGACATTCGACTGAGCTGCATTGAAGTCGAACCACTTTCCCTACCAACATGCAATGTATGTGTTTGTTCTGATGTAAACTGAATCAGGTCTTCACAATATATCTGACAGACGCATGGACGGAAAATACTCGATGACAGTAAGTATGTCTTAGGGGTTTGCTAATAAAGTCATCTGTAGGTACGGTAGTAAATGTAAAATTTTCGGCTGGGAACAGGAATGGAAGTGGATGAGAGTGGACAGAACTGGCTAAGACATGACTGAGGAACAGGTGACAGTCGACGAGTACATGAAACTGTGAATATATGAAACTAAATAAGTGGGTGCGGTGGATGACGGTGCATGGGTGTGTATGAAACGGATAAGAATAGGTGAAATTAGGTGAATAAATGTGTATGAGTGGATGAGTGTCCGGCGGTGCATGAGCAAATGAGGGTGGATGAAAGTAAATGAAGCGAAATTACTTGATGAAAGTGGTTGAAGGAGGAAAGAGGATGACAGTGGATGAAAATGGATGGGTGCATGATATGCCTGAGTGAATGACGGTAGACGTGGATGGATGAGGGTGAATGAGAGTGGATGAGGAGGACCGAGTGAGTGAGTGAATGTGTGAAACTTAGAAAATGAGGGTGACTGAGAGTGAACAAAGATGGATGAGAGTGGATTAATGGGTGAAAGAGAATAAGAGTATATAAAAGGGGAATAAAGAGAAGGAATGCGAGCAGAAATGAATGGATGTGGAAAAGTGAAAGTGGAAGAGAATGATGGTGGTGGAGGCGGTGATTCTGGCTAGTTCGTGTCATTTCCCTCCCCTTCGGACCAGTCACAACCAACATCACAAATACCGTGTGTGTGTGTGTATGTGTGTGTGTGTGTGTGTGTGTGTGTGTGTGTGTGTGTGTGTGTGTGTGTGTGTGTGTGTGTGTGTGTGTGTGTGTGTGTGTGTCTATCCGTGTGTCGGTTTGCCTGAGTCTGTCTTTATCTCCATGTGTCTGTGTTTGTGTCTGTGTCTGTGTGTTTGGCTGTGTTTTTAAGTGTGTAATTCTGTCGTATTTATGTGTGCTAGTCTGTGTGCCTAATTGTGCGTGGATGACTTTATGTCTATCAGTGTCTGTCTTTGTTTCCCTGTCTGTAAGTGTCTCTGCCTGTCTGTGTGTTTGTGTGTATGTGTTTGTGCTTACCAGGGTCTCCGCCTCTGTTTGCCTCTGTGTATGTGTGTTGCCTGTGTGTCTGTCTCTCTCTATGTATCAGTGTGTTTGTCTCCGTGTATGTCTATGTCTCTTTATGTGTGTTTGTGTTAGCATGTCGGCAGTTTTTGTGTGTGCTTGTCTGTGTTTTTATGTCCGTGCTTGTCTGTCTCTGTCTGTGTCTGCCTCTGTCTGTGGATTTATATGTGCATTTGTGTGTTTGTCTTATGTGAATGTGTGTATGTCTGTAGCATGTCTTGTGTTATCATCATTGTTTCTATTTCTGTTAGTGTCTGTACGTGTTTGTGTCGGTGTCTGTACTCGTATGTGTGTGTTTGGGTCGAAGTCTGTACTGGTATGTGTGTGTTTGCGTCGGTGTCTGTGTGTGTGTGTTTGCGTCGGTGTCTGTGCGTCTGCCTGCCAGCCTGCCTACTTCTGTCTCTGTCTGTCTGTCTGGGCGTAGCATTAGTAAATGAAAAGGAACTCGTCTGTGATATACGCACTAGCTCAGATGTCCGACGTTATTACCATGACGTAGATGTGCTCGTAACAGTAAAAAGTTGGCATAAAATTGTGCATAATGTGCCAGAGATAATGATGTTAGATTTGTGTAATTCACCATAAACATTTTCTGAGCATTAGTAATATTTTATCGCAATAATTTATGAACCAGAACAACATATTCTGGTGTCTTGGCTCAGAAGTTAACACCAGAACAAATATGGCCACTCTCATCACCAGCTTTCACTCCATCCCTAACCCCAACTTACAGGTAATAAAGAAAACATAATCGTAAAGAGGAGTGATGAAAGCGACGTAGATCTATAAGGAGGGCAGTAAGCAACGGTTGCTATGGCTTAGTTAGTCCCTTACGACAACTGCTGTATGAGCCTATTATCAACTAGGCTACTCACACTCCTTCACTACGATCTCTTAATATTTTCTTCCTGCTACAGCCATCGATTATATTCAGCTCGGAAAAAACTGTTCAGACTGGAAGGATTTGATATAGCTTTCATTAATTCCGTCATTTAGAGGGTGAACTCTTAAGACTGGGCTAAGAGTTAACAGACGTTGAGATCCCTACTCTGAAAAGATACTAAAATCACTGTCTTGTTCGGAGACAATTATATTTTCCTACCTCTTCTGTTCAAGTCAACTGAAACTGGTGTCATGCTGGTGTCATGTTCCAATGTCTTGTGTGGGGGCATCGATTTGTCTCTCTGAATAATCTCTGGGTTAAAAAAATACCGATATTAGTGAAAGAATCAAAAGAAGATACTACGCCAAGCAAATTCTAAGTCTACTGAAACTGATGTCTTCCTAAGGGATGTTACAAGTGGGTGTACATTACAAACACCTCTTGACCACCCATTCTTATATCACCCTTACTAGATTGACGTCTTTTGTACTTCACTCTTGTTTCCACCTGATCTTGCTATTAAATGTAGGGCAGACTTTTCGAGAGGACAGATTACATTTAGCATCCATTAACCTCTTCACCATCAAAGGTCTCTTCAAACTAAGCATAAATATCTGCGTGTATGAAAAAAGGTTCTCGTAGTGAAGAGGTTAAAAACAGATATTACCAACAGTATTGTCAAAACTGAGATGAAGGAATTAGGTAGACAAGATTCCACATTCTGGCAACTACTAGTTAAACCCAATATATACGTATAAGCCGTATTTGGCTTCTCTACCTTACTGCAACATACGCTGGCATGCAAATTAGCTACATCATAAGGACGGAACTGTTTCATAAATGACCATCAAAAGTGGGACATCATACTAACATACTCTATCGCCACGTCAGCACTACCATTAGACCTTCCAGTCCTCGTCCTGTTAGTCTACTGAAATCGACGTCATATTCCCAGACCTTACAAGAGGGCGTCCATTTGCCAACAGACCCTCGACAACGGTATGCAAACTAGAGGGGAGAGCCGTCAGTCCCTCGGGATACTGTAAACACTCGCCACACCACACGTCTTCAATATCCCTATCACCAGCACCGCCACGCTACCTAAGCCTCCAGAATTTCCTGTGCTGTTACTGGGTTACTGTTGCCACTCAAACTTGGGGAGCAGACGCATTTACTCGAAACATATAACCTGCAAGATGAAATGAAGAACACATGGTTATACTAACTTTATTCTAACGTGGTCTGGAGTTGCCTTCTCTCCATCTTGAATGTCTAATCGTAGCAACAGATTAACGCTGGAATTTGACAGTTGTGAAAAAAAAAGTGCTTTGGGAAGGATTTAGGTACGTAGCATTAGTTTTGTCACTGAACTATCTGAAGTAAGATTCAAAATTACGAAAATTTTGGGCCAAAGTAAGGTGAAAAGAACTATAGTGCTTTTATCTTAACTTGGTACGAGTCCCTGAACCAGCTTTCCTCTTGTCGATCGTATTTTTCGGTCAAGTATGTCCGCACCATTAGGGTGCAACCACACTTGTTTCAAACATGTGATCGACATGAGGAAACGAGGCTCAGTGTTCGTTCCACGTTCAGACTTACGAGTGGATACTGCAAAGGCTCTAACCCAGCGATTCTTTTTTTCTTGTCGATCCCATACTTGAGGCATGCGTGGCTGCACCCTTAGGATAGGATGATCGTACATCCTTCGATGCTCTTGGACAACACTGTGCATATTGTTGCTAACCAAATGCAGTTATTACTGGACACTTAAATGCTTTAGCTCCTGGCCTTTGGTTTCTTCTTCCTTGCATTAAAAAAAAAAAAAAAAAAAAAAGCCTGGCTACCAACGTCTCTGAGAAGTATTACCATAAGCGTTACGTGAAGTGTGGCTAACAGCTTGATTAACCAACCACACAATCGTCAGAAAACCTAGCCACAAGTATAATGAGTCTAAGTCCAAACTGTGATTTTCATACTGTTACAATACTATTATATATCTAAATATTTGTTTTCTCCTAACAGTTTCCATCAAGTGTTGGGTAGTTATCAGCTAGTTTTGATTCTTGGTTTAGCTTTCAGTCAACAAAAGGCATCAGCTGTGTAATGGCACCCTCAATATGGGGATTCCTGAAGAGGAAGCATGGCGCCATCTGATGTGAGAGTAAAAATGAGGTGTAGGAAGTTGCAAGCAAGTGGAATATTTTTTCACCTACTGACAGAAAGACAGACGTGTATGCGCGCGCGCGCGCACACACACACACACACACACACACACACACACACACACACACACACACACACACACACACACACACACACGACCAGGTTGTCTTATACCTTCGACTTTTAGTTCACATGTTAATATTATTTTCTGCAATATATATTCTCTCTTCATAAACAAGAGAGGCAGTACCTAGAAATTGAACTGCCGTTGCATTCCAGCTCGAATATACGATACTGTGAAAAATAGTGATGTCATATCTTCACCCCGAAAAATAAATATTTATTGGAGAGCAATAGCAACGCCCAAATAGATACAATAACACTGATATATAAGCATGCATATATTCCAACGTTTTCATACATATTGACGCTGCCGGTGTTGGATTAATACTGACTGTGAACCGAAAGGGGAGGGGGGGGTGTATGAGGTGATGACCTATTGCAGCCAGGAGAGAAGGCCGAATGTGCAGTTCACCATGGGGCCAGTTTTAATACAGGGCTTGGAAATGAAGTGAGTGGACTGGCTGGAGAACTGCGCTGGGAAACGGGTATGTCAAAATGTGCTCTAAACTCTTCAGTCCAGTCAGGGATTTTTCAGTTTATTCCTGCTCTTTCCGGAAAACTTTCATCAACTTGGGAGAGACTTCTCGAAATGTTCAGGCAAAGTATATAGTCTTCCTTAACCCCTTCTGTACCGCAGGGTCTGTCTAAAGGTGAATAAATCGTCTGGTGGTGGCAATAGTATAAAGAGAAAAAACGTCATCGAAGTGAAACGGTTAATACATTCAATACGGCGAAGCCTTTACAGTTATCATTGCTACCACCAGACGATTTTAATCATCTTAGGAGAAACTTTTGCAGCTCGAACGATTATATGCAGTAATTATAGTTAAATTCATCACTACTGCAACTGAATAAAATCGCTGAATGTGATTGCGTCATGATTATCTGATTCAATGATTAATACGTCGTCAGTTTTTATTTCATTTGTGCAACTGTCAAACTAACAATTTCAGTTTAATACACCCTGCATAGTGAAGGCGTTCGAAAACTTTTAAAAATGCTTCAGCACGATGACAGTATGATTTTGTTTTTGTTACAAGACGATTACATTTAGCTTAGCCTTTTATAGTTCGACATCAACCACAGGGGAGTGTGTGGAGGATTTTCGAAAGCTTCTTAAAGGGAAAGAATAAACTTTGAACTATAAGCTTCACGGCTATGAGACCTGACACAAAAGGTTGTACAATACGATATGTACAGTGAGCAACAGTAGTCGTGTCGCGGTTTTGTCCGAAGATTAAATGTAACTCGTGAAACATTATGAACCGTCCGTATGACAGACGGCGGAATGTACCAGACGCTTAGCCCGTTAACTTATGTTTTCACCAAATTTCACGACACGATTATTGCTGCTTACTGTACAGCCACAAAAATAAATAAATAAATAAAATAACTGCATGTTTGTGGTGTATTGCATTGTGACACACTGACCATCATTTCAAAATTAGCAACACCACCAAATTAACAAGGATTCACTTCTGTGAGTTACAGTGTATACCAAAGCTCATGGCACCTAAATGAACAGAATATATTTTTTTTTAACTGACTGAAGACCACGGGGGCTGGTGGGTGTAAATTCTAATAATATAAACCTACTCTAACATAGTACGACAGATGCATTTGGCTGAACCCTTTAAGTGTTAGTTTCTTGCATCATTTGTATGCATAACGTGGTGTAAAAAATGTAAACCTTCATAATCACTAACTTGTAACTGAAATTAAAAAGTAACTGCAATGTGTGTGTGTGTGTGTGTGTGTGTGTGTGTGTGTGTGTGTGTGTGTGTGTGTGTGTGTGTGTGTGTGTGTGTGTGTGTGTGTGTGTGTGTGTGTGTGTGTGTGTGTGTGTGTGTGTGTGTGTGTGTGTGTGTGTGTGTGTGTGTGTGTGTGTGTGTGTGTGTGTGTGTGTGTGTGTGTGTGTGTGTGTGTGTGTGTGTGTGTGTGTGTGTGTGTGTGTGTGTGTGTGTGTGTGTGTGTGTGTGTGTGTGTGTGTGTGTGTGTGTGTGTGTGTGTGTGTGTGTGTGTGTGTGTGTGTGTGTGTGTGTGTGTGTGTGTGTGTGTGTGTGTGTGTGTGTGTGTGTGTGTGTGTGTGTGTGTGTGTGTGTGTGTGTGTGTGTGTGTGTGTGTGTGTGTGTGTGTGTGTGTGTGTGTGTGTGTGTGTGTGTGTGTGTGTGTGTGTGTGTGTGTGTGTGTGTGTGTGTGTGTGTGTGTGTGTGGAAAAAGTGCTTCGTCTTTTTCTTCCGCTTCAGTAACAACAGGTTCAAGGACGACTACGAGTATGTGCCCTGTCTTCTTCTTTCGCTTTATGTATGGCAAGTTCAAGGACGTCTACGAGTATACGTTAACAGGTAGAACAGTTATAATTTCAATTGCCTGACGTCTTTTTAACTTTACTCTTACTACATTCAGACGATTACAATTACCTCTGAGAAGATTTTTCGAGCTAGAATTGTTGGATAATGCATTAACCATATCAGCACGATGAGATTATTTTATTTTTCCTGACTTCAAGTGATTATATGTCTTACGAGATGATTTTCGAGCTAAAGGAGTTAAATATAACATTAGTTAATCCCTTCATTACCAGAGTTCTTCCCTAACTTTAATACAATCGTCAGGATATGGCTTCGATGAAATAAAGGCATGTTTTCATAATGATGGGGTTTATACAGAGTGGGGGATCTGGGGGGAGGGGGATGCGGTATTGGAATCCACTCACATACCCCACACCCAGCACCTACGGATTCGTCACTGTATATTAACCCCCTCAGTAATCAAAAACGTCTGTACATATTCTCTCACGCTGTCTCTAGACCATTATAATCGTCAGGATAAGAGCGACCGTAAAATTAAAATTACCCCATGTGCCAGAAAGGAGTAAAGAAAATGAAATTCTAAACAACAGCTTAACCTCTTATTCAGAAGCTTGAGAAACTAAGTCTTCAAAAATAATGATTTTCACTTCCCATTAAAGCACAGACGATTCTTAAACAACTTCTGGAATTCCATGAAAACGTTACTCTTTTCTTACGCAATTTAAACCTTTCAGCCAGATTTCTTAAAATTAATAAATTCTTGTTACTTAGAATTTTATCAAAAGAATTCACTAAACTCGAGTGGTGGTAGGTGCTGAAGACCGTCATCCACTCTCTTGATGCACAGCTGCCTACTTCTTCTTTCTCTGCCCTCCTCTCTTTCCCATCCTTCCTGTAACATTTCATTGATCTTTGCACTTCGCGTGGTTGTACGCTGAGTGATAAGCTTAAAGGTGTCTTGTAACACAGGAAATTATTAACAATGCTGGGTGGTAACCATATAACCACACTGCATGGTAATGTGGTGCCTATTACGGTGCCTCCTGTTAACTGGGTGGAATGACGCAAATGTGGTGTCCATCTGGGAACCAAACTTTCACACTCTTCCCCGTGCCGCGTTGTGGCGAGCGGCTGTTTACTGCAAGGGAGCATCGATTCATTGCACGAGACGGACCTCAAGGGACGGTTGTTTGTCTGTGGTTAATGAATCCGCTCTGCAAGACAGACCGGGATTACTCAACAACAGTAACTGAACTCGAGTAGGTAAGCTCGTTAAGTCTCGATGTAACCTCACCAGTTCGAATCGGTTCGAAAACTCTCTCATAAACTTAATAACATCGTTAGAAGGCAGGGAGAATGAAATAGAAAACAGGTCATCGTCCTGTAATTTACTCCGTGAAAAATCCTATCAACACAGCCGTAGGAAGCTAAGGAAAACCCATGTGCCGAAACTTGGGCCATGTATCTCAGACCTTTTCTTCCGAGGTTAATTTAGTTTACGGTGGCATGCCGCAGGTTAATGTATAACGTTTGATTATAAATCAGGTTGCTACAATCTGCCTAATTTTGCTGGTCACTGGAGAGTGGCAAGAAAGAGAAAGAAAATCATCCAGGGACTTAATTTCACGCAGTTTTCCTGGGTAGAAAATCAGCACAATTTGCAGGATTGCAGCTTTTTGTTTTTTGTTCTTTGCATAAACACTCATCATCATCATCATCATCATCATCATTCTAATCTTATTTTTTTTCCCACTGAATGATGGAATAAGGAAAAACATTCGAATCAGATTTAGCGACGACTCTGTACTTTTTATAGTCTATATCTCCTCTCCCACGACACACAATCCTACCTCATACACGATCATTCCCTATCCGTCCACCTCTCTTCCTTAATCATCTCATTACGGTAACGCCATTCAAATTTTAAACTCGCTGTCTAAAGCAAAAGTTTGAAAAAGAGACTATCATCATTATCATCATCATTATCGTCGTCGTCGTCATTAACTTCTTAGAACTGGAGCTCCGTTAACATAAATAAAATTGCTTTACGGCAGCAAGTCTGAAATACGACATACCAGAAAATATGTAAAAGTTTTCACTGCTACATACTGTATATTAAGTAAGAAAACGGTCTGGCGGTAGCATGAATAAAATGAACAAACGACATAATTTTAAATAAGTTAACCTCTTAAGCCCGAAGACGTGATTTCTACTCTGGTTATACTGATGATTATAGCCTGCGTCGTGCTCTCTCTCTCTCTCTCTCTCTCTCTCTCTCTCTCTCTCTCTCTCTCTCTCTCTCTCTTACTGGAAGGGTCAGATAAAGGCTTCACTGACCTTAATACAAGAGATCTTTCCTAACCTTAATAAATCACCTGACACTAGCAAGGATGAACAACGAGTAAGACAGGACGTCATCGTAGCAGAAGGCTTAGTAGTAGTCGCAGACCCTGGTTCGTCTATAATGTGAACCCAGTGGACTGCAGGCCCTTTTCCTGCAGTCCACCAACCTCCTTTCGGGGGATAGGGAGGGAGACGGGGGACGGTTGAATAACTGGGTAGTGTATCCGCCTAGCTATATCATTGCCAATACGGGAAGGCGATCCAGTGGATTGGTTAATAGAGGTTAAACGGCGTCAAGAAACAATAGGAAAGAGTATGGGACAGTACCTCACACACACACACACACACACACACACACACACTGCATTCACTTCAAATCCTTTTAATAGTAACGTCATAATAAAATCTGTGATGCATGCTATACACTGGTATCAGAAGTATTTACAGGATTATCTATACTGTTTCTATATAGCGTATATCTATTGCTATCACTATAATCCCAGCTTATGCAGAGTGGTCACCGCAAAATACCTCTAAGCCTTTATATCCCCACTACACTCTATTCCCACACGCCAGTTCCAGCCGATCTGTGTTATGTACAGTCAAATATTAAAGTCCGCGTCGCCTCTCTCTCCCCTCTAGACTCTTAGACGCTTAATGTGACGTACTGGACTACGGTGCATATTATCATTCGTCTGCGGGTGATGCTTGCCTTTGTCCACTATGTCTCTTTTAAGCGTCTGTGGCCCAAGCAGTGAGAAAGAGGCAGGGGAGGCGAATGAACTTTTGCATTTGACTGTAGGGAAGGAATTAAGAGTTCATCAAAATTTTCACCTCCTCTACTGCTTATTTTCTCGTACTGGCTAATATTACCAAGCTGAGAGAGGCCTGGTATGCGTCCCTGCCGATAGATTTTTTTTTTTTTTTTTTTTTCTGGGATGATGCGTCAGGGAGGAAAGTGATGGATATGCCCTAAGTGTGACGTAGATGCAATGGTACAGCTGGTAAACTTTTATCCCAGGCTGTACTGGTTTGCATCCTCTATGCACACTATAGTACATTAAGTCGTCCTTTTCTTTAAAGTGCGATTCAGTACATTTAGTCTTCCTCTTCTTTAAAGTGCGATTCTCTCTCTCTCTCTGTGTTCTTGTTCTTCTTGCTTCCATAGCATTTAATTCAACCATCAGTGTTTTTATCAACCCTGTGGCGTTCGGTGTAACAATAACATCTTCACTACGATCACATCTTTTTAAAAATTTCTGCTACTGCCAGATGATTTTATTTAGATTTTAAAGAGACCCACTACAGTTAAAGGGTTAGAAGCGACACCACAGTCCCCTTCGCTACTACACCTATTATGAATAAAATCGTCTAGTTCGGGAAAGAATATTGTGAAAAAACTGTATTACTCAGCTTAGTAGAGACTCATTGCATTACAGGCACTTTCATTATCCTATTCACTGATACAAAACGCCCTTTCCAGAATAAATAAAATCGTTTAGTACTAGAAAGAATACGATAAAAATAAAGTACTGTACATTATTCACCTCAGCAGGGACCCACCGCAGCGAAAGAGTTGGAATCATCACCATCATCTGTTTTACTATTTTACATTTTAGCTAGACGGAGACTTTCGACCTAAGGCAGTTTGTTTTCCGTAGCTGAGTGGTACAGGGAGACAATAGGCGGCTTTACATCCTTCTCATAGTACTTTTTCGTTACTAGGATCATATTCCAGTGTTAATTTACTGATAAATCTCGGAAATCAAAGTGGAGAGGCAGTAATTTTTGGCCTGGTAAAAGTGAACAAAGGACACATATTGCCTTTCCTATGATGAACAAAATCGTCAAGTGGTGGCAATGGAAGAAAAAATGACTTTTAACCTCGCTGAGTACCACAGCAGTGAAATGGTTAAATTACATCTTCATTGGCTCAACCATTAGGACAGACCTTTCCCAAGATTAATAAAATCGTCTTGAGACTTAAAGAGTATAATATAGCGGCATCGTACTGAAGATTTTACCACAGCAGACAAACAGTTTCATTCGGTGTAAAAACAAAACACTTAAATTTTCCAAATCACCTAAACTTCTCCCATTAGTGAATTTAAAAATACTGACTAATGTTTTAATATTTAACGCGTTGTGTTCCAAAAGAAAAACACCAAAAGAAAAAACGTCACAGTAAGAAAATATGAACTGTGTGTAGTCATAAATTTCGTAAAAGTATTTAAGATCCCGTTGCGTACAAAATTTGGCTTTGCGACAGAAAAAACAAGAAATTAGATAATGACCTAAATAATTTCTTTAATCAGACTCTTTCATTCAGACCACCACCAGACGATTCTGTTCAACTTGAGATGGAAGTCTTGTGATGACCAGGTTAATGAAGGCCGTATTTAACCTCTCCAGTTCGAAAGTTTCTCCTGGGCTGAATAGAAAGGTCTGGTGTCAAAAAACGAAAAAGTAAAGAAAAAGAAAAAGGGGAAAAGGGAAAGAAAATAAGAAAAAAAATACATTAAGTGCTGAAGGGAATAATACATCAAGCAAAAAGTTGGAAAAGTAGGAAATGTAGAGTTTTAAGTGAGTGTAAACATTTTCACTAACAGAAGTCTGTAAGCTGAATAATATAAGGTACTTTTCGCTTTATGGAGAGTATTGTCATCAAAATTACGCTCAGTTTGAGAGCGTTTTAATTCAAGGTGTGTCGGGTGCAGCCTCTAGGCTAAACAACGTAGTCTAGAGTAGGGAAGAGTTTAGATAAAAAGGTCAACTTACCAAAGGGAGACTGGTTTCAACCCCTGAACTAAAAAGGTGAATTTGTATTGTGATGTCACTTTGGGGCTGATAATGAGTACAATGAAATGATATCGAAGCACCTTGCGACATATATTAGTACATCTTGGGGCTGATACTAAAATTTCTTGGGACTGATATATTAGCACCGTGGGACTGATATTGAAACACCTTGAGAGTGATATTTAAACACGCTGGGAGTGATATTTAAACACCTTGGGACTGATATTTAAACACCTTGGGACTGATATTTAAACACCTTTGGGACTAATATTTAAACAGGCTGGGAGTGATAATCAAACACCTTGGCACTGTTCTATTAAAGATGCTGGGCATATTTATAAACGATGCGACTAATATTTAAAGACCCTTGGACTTTAAATACTGATATTTAAACACAATGATACTATACTTAAATACCATGTCACTGATATTTAAACATCCTGGGATTAATATTTAAAATAAAATATGGGACTATATAATATCATTTTCAATAATATCTGTGCAATATAAACTAAACTTTAACAAAGTATCTCAAGGAAATTAGTCAGTAATTATGCAACCATGAACAACATGGAAAAAGCGTACACAAGCGAAGAAAAACAAACTATAGAAAATCAATACACACACACAAAAAAAAAAGAAAGAAAGAAAGAAAAGTAAGAAAGAAAAAAGAGAAATAGAGTAAGATCACATAACAAACAAATGAAAATAAGTGTAAGTGTTACTACATATGTTAAAATACCACATAAACTACAAACAAAAACGGAAATTGTTGTCTCCACAAACAAGTGGCATGGCACATCATCACTATCATCGACCGCAGCATATGTTAGGACTGCAATTATTACAATTATGTATCTCCATATTATAATTATGTAACGACATACGATTGCATTATGTTACACTAACTACAATTATGTAACTACAAACGATATGTAACAATTATGTAACGACAAACGATTGCATTATGTTACACTTTGCCAATTAACAGTTGCATTAACTTTTATGTAACTTTAACTACAATTATAAGGCCAAGACACTTATATAAGGCCAACACAATTATGCATTAACACAATATAAGTCATACAATTATAGCACAATTCTGTATTACCAGTATCATCATACAAGTTAGGTGAAATATTAGACATTACTACAGTGATAACTCTATGTAATGTATAACCTAGCAGTATTACCATTGCACAATTATATGCGTACGTCTGTTGTACATGCACGTCTTACAAAGTGTTATACAACAACCATTGCATTTATTCAAATATGTATACAACTTGTTTAAAATGTAATATTACTGAATAATCACTATTTACTATGAATATTATATGTATACAATATTCATACAATTATGTTACTTTACAATATTATGTATTTCACTTAATTAGCTTGTAAGTTCATTATAATGTGTATGTAGTATGTAATAATATATTAGGACTATTAAATGTCGATGGTACGCCATTTTTGCGCGGCCGAGCAGTGTGGTAGGACTACATATTATAATTGCAAATCATAATAAATAGCTAGATAAATAGATAGATAGAAGCAGGGAGTCAGATGATGAGAGGTGTTGTGTCTGCGAGAATCGAGCAGTGCTAAACATGCTTACACACTCTTGACGCGAGGAATGCTTGATAGGCACACGACAGCGTCTAGTGACCATATACACACATACACACATACTCACACACAGGCTGCGAGAACTTTCCATCCACGAGGAACACACGTGACACACCCCTGCTACACCAGAATTTAGGAAAGAGAGCGCAGACGGAGGTTAGCTATAGAACAGAGAGGTCAAGAAGGGGACAAGCGATCCTAGAGACAGGTCACGGGAGAAGGGCCTGGCAATTAGAAAGAGAGACAGATAGCGAGACAGGGAGGTAGCAACCCGGGACTTATACTTCGTTCCGTGTGAGAGACTTGTTAATATTTCCAAGACAAATAAAAATAGTCCCATACTATTCTTTACCTCTCCTGTCACTACATGACAAATGGGGAAGCTACTGTAAGATATAAAAGCCGCTCGACCACAAGTCTAAAATATATATAGAAAACTCCACTACAAGTAAATACAGTCATTCATGACAGTGATATTTAAACTCCTTGATACTGTTACCTAAAACCCCGCCACTGATATTTAAGCACCCACAGACGAATATATAAACAGTGATATTTAAACACCTTGATACAGATCTTTAAATACTTCGAAAATGCTATTTAAATACCTTGCCACTGATATTTAAACACCATGGGATTTATATCAACCACCGATACTTAAAACACCTTCGAACTGATATTTAATCTGATATTCAAGCACCTTGAGATTACCAGCCTACAAAAGCAATGATATTTATGAGTTTTTTTACTAAACGCCTTGAAAGCACTGATTTCATTGCCTTGCGATTGATATTTAATGAATTTGGTAACTGATATTTCTCTACAGTTGATTCTGAAACATTTCTCTTCTAGCAGCTGCCTAACATGGGCCAACATGCCTACTGCAATTAACCTTTCTTCTTATGTTCTGATGTTCTTCGAATAATCTACTTTTTTTTTTTTTTTGGCTGAATTCAGGTGATTTCTTGACGTTAAAGAAAAACTTGGAGCACCAAATTTGTCAAAACTAACACGAAGTGCGCTTTAGGCGAAAAAAATAGACGCTCCACATCTTACTCCTGCTTAAGAAGAACGATACTATCTGGCTTCAGAAAACGCTCCGCAGACACTGGATTACGTATACGCTCTGAGATTGACGTCTTAAGACTATTAGATTTACTTTTACCAGTCCTATGCAGGTGGTAACAAGAAGCGTAATGCTGTTCCCACCACCAGAAGTCACTGTGCCGTCTGAAGAGTTGCGAGGAAGAAAGAGCTGATGCCGACCCTTCCTTTAAAGTCGGTCAGTGTTAGGTCTAAACCCAGGGTAGTGTGGTCAGTCCATTAATACTGGCTATGACCAAGACATGGCTACCCTTTGTCCCCTGAAGTCTCTACTGACGTCTGCCCACTGTGTAGTGCGACAGGATAAAAATATGTATGAGAGAGAGAGAGAGAGAGAGAGAGAGAGAGAGAGAGAGAGAGAGAGAGAGAGAGAGAGAGAGAGAGAGAGAGAGAGAGAGAATGCAAAAATGGCAAAAAAAGCAAAAAGGGAAAAAATAGTAGTCCACCGAAACATAAACTCTTATATACAGGGAGTTCCATACACAGTATATATCACCCTTTTTTCACTCGCTTGGGCTATTTCTTGTGTGTTGAAGGGACGGCTCAGTCAACGTTATCAATGTGTATCGGGCTCAGTCAACGATATCAATATTTATCATAAGAACGCAAGAAGAAGGGATAACTGCGGGAGGCTAGCTGGCATCCATCACTTTTTTTTTTTCCTGTCTTCAGACGATTTTATCCTACCTATGGGAGGACCTTTGTTATGGAGGGGTTTATGCAGCCTATCCAAAGCAGAAAGTCTTGTCTATGCTCATATAAATAGTTTGGAAGAAAAAACACCCAAACCCGAAGCACAGTCACATTTAAGTAGCCTACTACGTATTTCGTATATTACCAGCAGTGAAAGAGTTACTTATACGACAAGGAAACAGCAAACTTGTGATACAGGGACGGGCGGTACGTCATTGCTGATCTTAAAAGCACTTAAGGGACCAACTGTGTAACACAAAAACACCCAAGCCAGAAAGAAAGTCACATTTAAGACGTATGTGTTCCGTGTGGTCCCCTACCCTGACACCCAGCCGGCCAAGAGGTGGGAACAACATTAACACCTTTAGTACCATCATGTATTTTCTTGTTTTTATTTTCCCGCCTTTAAATGATGTTATCGTATTAGAGGGAAAATTCTTGTAGTGAAGGAATATATGAAAGTGATAATCATCCGGCCCCCAAAGTTTGAAAAGTCCCTCCAGAGCTGAATAAAAAAGTTAAGGGAAGAAGAAACGCTGAAACTGAAACACAGTAAAATTTAAGAATTATGTCTTCCATGTTACAAGGTCTGAAAGGGCACAATGTATTATGAAGAAACAGAGAAACTTGAAACATAGGGTCATTTAAGCGGTATGTATTCTGTGTGTTACAAGTCCCCCGCCCCGACACCCAGCCGGCCGAGACAGCGACGTGGGGGGAACAGCTTTAAGCCTAGAATGGAACGCCGCACTAAAGGAAAATGTCGTCAGAAGCGAATCTCCGTGAAGGCAATTAAGGGGGATTAAGAAGGAAAGCCCAGGACATCAGGCCTCCTCTGGGGGTTGGCTGGCGGAAAGAGGGGGAGGGGTAGTGCTGGGCCAGACGATTTTGTTTGTTATGGGATATCTCCAGATTTCCCGTGGCGGTTGCGGGGAAGCGTTGCGCCAGACGATCTATGAAACTTTGGGGAGGACCTTCAGACTTCTTGAGGGGGTTGGAGGAGAAGGAGTGCTACTTCCAGACGCTTTTGTCAGGGGAGAGCTACATGCATCTCGAAGGAAGGGACTAAGTGTTGCCGCCAAACGGTTGTCTTAGGAGAGATCTCCAGATTTCCTCGGAAAGGGTGAGGGACGGGAAATGCCTCCCGCCAGACGATTTTATTCAGCTTAGGATTTTTTAAGTGATGGAGAAGAAATATTCCCCACTGAGAAGGTTATACATTTTTGCTACCTCCAAACTTTAATCACCTAACTGTAAATTCAGAATGGTAAGGCGGGTAGAGGCCACCTATACTGACTTGTAGAGTACAATGACGCCCCTTTTATCATCCTTCTCGCTACATCAGGACTTTTTTTTTTTTTTTCAGCCCTTGGTTCATGTGTAGTACGTCTTCTCCATTATATTCTAGCAATCTTCTGACCCTCTGATTCAGCTTAGTTTAGGGAGTATGCCAAGCAGTGAAGAAATCAAGAATTCCCAATGATGAATACTTTGGGGCAGAATGATTATACTCCTTTTACTCTAACTTGGCCTACAACTGCACTCTCTCAATCATGAATGTTGAGTTGTGGAAATAGATCGACAATAAAATATGATGTTAGTCACGAAAAAGTGCTATGAAAGACGTGCAGAGCCATTGTATTACCATTTTGTGCCACTGTGCTACGCGAAATAAGCTGCAAAAGGATGAAAATTTTGGTCAGGTAAAAGTGAAGAGCGTATAGTGCGTGGTGCCTTTTTTAATTCATTTTTGGTGTTGGCGAGAGAAGCCTTCATGGCGGCACTTACACAACAGGGCAGCTCCACCGTCCCACAGTACAAATATCTCTTCAGTATCTCTCATCTCTCTCTCTGTCCTCTGACAGGAGGATGGTGGACTGCACGTAAAAGATTTTTCAGGTTCACTTTCCGATGAGTATAAGGTCGTTAGTTACTACTACCACTACTACTACTATATATATATTTTTTTTACCCATCCCGACTTTGTTAGTATGCATTATTCGGTCCTCTCTCTCTCTCTCTCTCTCTCTCTCTCTCTCTCTCTCTATATATATATATATATATATATATATATAGAGAGAGAGAGAGAGAGAGAGAGAGAGAGAGAGAGAGAGAGAGAGACCAATAAAGCTTAATAACAATGACGGAATATCAAGAATATATATATATATATATATATATATATATATATATATATATATATATATATATATATATATAAACTATTTTGAGATATCTATAGTCACATATTATATACATATACAGGAATATCAACTATATACGTGTATAATATATACATTTATAAAATATATCTGGAAAATATATGATTTTACATATAGCTGTGTGTGTGTGTGTGTGTGTGTGTGTGTGTGTGTGTGTGTGTGTGTGTGTGTGTGTGTGTGTGTGAGAGAAGATGAAAAATGCTAAAATAAAAATCGTGCAATAATCGTAATGAACTAAAAAGTCACTCTTTGACTATGACCTTCAGTTCATCGTGAAAGTTACATCTATGAATATTTCATCACTGGTTTGTGTCCGGGATAGGAATACGAAGAGACTGTCACCATCAGAAAATGTCACCTTTCATTTTTAGAAGCTGTGTTTTATCTGATCCACACAGCAAGTCCAGTATTTTACGCGTTAATGCCTTCAGCCTGGAGACGTAATTAGGACTTTAGGCTCCAGTGATTCTCCCAGCTGAACATAATTAAGTGGTGTTAGTTGGAATTGGTTATTATCATTACCTCCACCAGCGAGGTTGGGCGGAGGTTATGTGATCACCTGTGTCTGTCTGTCTGCCAACAAAACACCTCAAAAATTTACAGTCGAATTTCGATGAAATTTTCTGGAAGGTCAGCCCACTGACCAAGGAATAGCTTATTCTGATCTTGAGGAGGATCCGGATCCAGATGATGTTTTCCTGTTTTTAAAGATAATTAGTAGTTATTTCTAAAACCATCACTGATTATTTTTCTCTGACGAAAAACTGATACAGTCATGCTTTTTGTAATGGATAGCCTGAAAACTACAGCCTGATTTTTAAAGTTTTGGTGACAGTGGCGTTGACGGAGGTATAAGCTCTATGAGTGCTTTCTAGTTAGAGCTGTTCCAACCATGATAGCTGATGATACCAGCATCAACACTCTCAGATTCCTATACATACGTTCAGCTTGATAAAATCTAGCTGGAGCAGAATACTATAGTGTTCCTCCTCGTAACATAGGGTTTGGGTGGAGTCACCCCCTCCCTACACTATTGCCATGTTTCCTAACCCTACGATGTATAACGCCTGTGGTTTGTGTAGTAGGAATGATACATAAACATAACTCATACTAATATAACTGTAATGAAAGTGCTGACATGTATCAAGGAAGAATAAAACTATTCTGCATACTATATTATACGATAATAGAGAAACGTGGCATAAAAATTTGGCAGTGTTGCTCTAAAAATATTCTAATTATTATTTACTTCCCCAACACTTCTAACATTGCTAATTAATTTAGCAAGTATAATTGCAAGAAAATTTGAAGGGATAAAAGTGGGAAGAGGCGATCCTTTCATAATTAAAATAAATATATCAAACAGCTCTGGGGTGGCAGCACTCACGCGACACGTGTTTGTGTGTACGCTGTGGGAGGTCACCAACCCCTACAGGATTTAGGCCTATTGGGGAAACCTCTATAAAAAAAACGCGCCGTGACTTTTACCTCAAGGGTGGTGCGGAAATAAAGTCAAAATTATAATCCATACATAAAAATGGAAGTAAAAAACCATGGATGACACATAACAAAATCTAGCGAGAGAGAGAGAGAGAGAGAGAGAGAGAGAGAGAGAAATAATAATAATAATAATAATAATAATAAAACTTTATTTCCACTAAACAGTGGGTATTCTTATACATTATACAGTAGTACAGCATACAGTATGAAAGTTCTATACACAATATAATACAAGTTGATACATATGGTGGAGAATAGTGACAGAGAGGTAAATGGTTTAAAAGGTGTGGGGACACTTAGGTTAAAAATAGATCAATTAAGGGATTTAGGAACGAAGGCAGTGGGAAGGATTAAGACAGATGGGATTGTAAGATTAGGGAGTTTGAGCAATAGGGTAGAATGTATGCTCTCAATAAAAGTATAGCAATTATCAACGGCTAATTATTATACAGGTGTTGATGGTGGGGGTCTATATTTATAGGAGGTGTTGGTGGTGGAGGTATAGCGGGTGTTGTTGATGGGGGTGTTGTTGGGGGTAGGGGTATAGGGGGTGTTGGTGGCAGGGGTATAGGGGGTATTAGAAAAACGGAGATCACAAGAGGGAAACAGTGTCAAGGTCATCGCTGATGGAGAGGTCAGCTCGGAAACGTGGCAACAGTGCAGGGAGGGGGTGACTCCACCAAAACCCTACGTTTCGATCTGTCAGACTATAGACCATGCGAGAATTTTGCTACTTATTAATGACTGAATTCTGCTGACGATAATTTTGAACTATAGGTGTTAAGTAGACCCCCATTAGAAGTAAAAAAATTAGCAATGATTATTCGTAATTGCTACAGTACTATAAGCTTCTTCTACAGTCAACCACTTCAGACAGATGACGCACTTTCTTACTTTCTTTTTGCTGTCACCAGATTATATTTACCTTAGGCTACACCTCTAATAGTGAAGGGGTTAATTAACTCTTTATCAAACCTCTCCAGTTTCAAAAGCCTCTCCAGAACTTAATAAAATCGTCTTTCGATAGAAACAGGACAATATATAATACGTCATCGGAGTGAAGCGGTTAATACAATCGCATGTGGTACCAAAGATAAAATTACAGACATCCTCGATCTGAATACGTTTAAACAAAGGCACTGACTATCATTTAAAAACACATATTCGGTCTGAATACGTTTAAACAAGGCATTGATTCTTTAATTAAATGACGTCATTTTTATTTGGTCTCAATTAAAATAAATAAAAATGACGTCCTATAATTAAAGGACGTCATTTTTACTTATCTTTATTTGAGAAGAACAGGGAGGTTTTAGGAAGGGAAAAGGTTGTGTAGATCAGATATTCATTCTTAGATCTAGAGTGGAAAAGTTTCTAGAGAAGGGAAAGAAAATGTATGCGGCCTTCATGGATTTGGAGAAAGCATACGACAGGGTGGATAGACAAGGATTGTGGAAAGTATTAAGAATATATGGAGTGGATTGAAAGCTGTTGAAGGCCGTGAAGAGTATGTATGAGGGCGCTAAGGCTGCAGTGCGTGTAGATAGTGAACTGAGTGAATTTTTCTACTTGAAGGTTGGACTGAAACAGGGATGTGTCATGTCTCCGTGGTTGTTCAGTCTGTATATGGATGGGGTTATAAAAAATACAAGGTAAGGCAATGGATGTTGGAGCGGCCCTTATGAGAGAGGGCGGTGTCTGGAAACTCCCTGTACTATTGTTTGCAGATGATACTGTGTTGTTAGGTGCAGACGAAGGGGAGCTGCAAGACTTGGTGGATGAGTCTTGGAGAGTATGTAAGAAACCGAATCTAAAGCTGAATGTAGGGAAAAGTAAAGTTATGGTCTTCGAGAGATGTGAGGTCAGTGAATGTACAGTGAGGTTTGATGAGGAGGAAATGGAAAATGTGAGTCCGTTTAAGTACTTGGGTAGTGTGATAATTAAGGATGGAAGTATAGAGGGAGAAGTGCTTGAAAGGGTACAACAAGGAAGAAAAGTTGCTGGTTCCTTGAAAGCATTGATAAGAAACAGGGAAGTGAGCATGAAAGTGAAAATGTTATTACATGACAGTATTGTGATACCAACTCTAACTTACGGAAGTGAAGCTTGGACCCTATTGGAGGGACAGAAATTAAGAGTGAGAGCTGTGGAAATGAGTTATTTGAGAGGAGCCTTTGGATCACATGGAGAGACTGACAAATGAGGAAGTGAAGGATCGTTGTGGTGTGGATGTGGATGTACTGTACGTTAGGAGAAACACACTGAGGTGGTTTGGCCAAATGGAGAGGATGGAGAGTGACAGACTAATGAGGAGAGTGTATGTGAGTGAGGTGGAGGGGGGGATAGTGAGGGGGAGGCCGAGGATGAAATGGGGGGATGGAATGGAGAGGTATATGAGAGAGGGGGGTGTGAGCTGGGAGGAGGGCAGTGAAATGGCGGGGCACAGGGCGACATGGAGGCGATTTGTTTGTGGCCACCCCTTACGGGATTAAAGCGTCTGGCAATAGATATGTAGATAAATTTGTATTTATTCTAACTACCTCCTGACAACTTTAAAATCGCCACTAACTCTTCGGTAATAAGAACGGCCTCCTAAAGCTGAACAAATTCGTGTGGGAGGAGCTAAAGCAATAATAAACAAAAAATGCAAATACATACATATATAAGGCGATAATACTGAAGGGGTTAAAATTACCGTAGGTGGTTAGTTCCTTTCCGGTTACCTACTTCAGCAACAGGATGGTTTTATGATGTTTCTTCATGTTGCCCTCAAACGATGTTATTTGGTATCCAGGACACCTCTCATAGGAAAGTGGTGAAAATAATATATAGCACCCACTTTAATGTCAATAAGTCTTATCAGTTTCAGCCTCATGAACGCACTTGTGAGCGGTTTCGTTGTCCGCATGACGGGAGAAATTCGTAAAGCTAGCAGCATTGCAACTCTAAACTTTGAGTTGTTTCGAGATTTGTCTGTGAAGGCCAGGCAATTCCTTAACATGAAAGGCGTGCCATGAATGTTGGATTCGAATTCCTTCACCTCCATGGTATACTGTGCTGAGGAATTTGCGTCCTTTGGGGAATACACAGGATATGCCTGAAGGTGTTAACATGCGACATCACGAGACTACTATATTAATACCCCACACGGCTACTGAAATTACAGCTACTTGTCTGTCTATTCATCTATTAGTCTATAGCCAGAAATCTTAATCCCTGATGGGGTGGCCACAAACGAACCTACTCCAGGTCATCCTGTAACCCGCCAGCAGGCTGTCCTATCCTCAATTTACACCATCCTCACACATATACCACTCCACCCTATTCCTCCATCTCATCTTTTGTCTTCTCTCTCCTCGTCAGTCTCTTATTCTCTGTATGTGCAAGCCA
>NC_136966.1:44821144-44873644 GCF_032717465.1 Coenobita brevimanus
AATACATATTTTCCTATAGGTTATTCATGGAGCTGTTTCCACACGAGTTTATTTAGTTTATGAAGCATTTCCGATCTGGAGATATTAGAAAATGAGCAATCAAATCTTAATCGCTTTAGGGCCTTCCTTTGTTGAATAAAACCCTCCGAATGTAAGAGGAGTAAAACAAAGACGTCATCGTACTGAATGTGTTCATGAAGATTGTTCCTGACCCCAGCAATTGAATGATCTTTCTGAGCTTCAAAAATAAACAAGACAAACATCTGAGGTGGACGTTCTTAAGCAGGGGTAACGTGTACGTAATGGTGTGATTTGGCTTTTTCTGGAAGACGATGGATGGAAAGTTATTATTATTATTATTATTGTTATTATTAATATCATCATCATTTCTTCCTATTCACATATGTAAGAATTCACCCATTGAACCAGGCGGCGTAACTTCCCTACTGGTTTAATTTTGTTATGACATCTCCAGATTCTTTATTCACCTTAGAGGAGGCCTTTTGCAGTGAAGGGGTCCATGAAAGCAATACTGAACTCCCTAATTCAGAAAGTCTATCCTGAACTGAACCAAACCGTCTGAAAGTAGCTGGAATGAAATGAAGAGTGTCACCGGATTAGAATGGTTAAGAGACTAGTGGCCATATTACTTCCGTGGACTAGGGAGGTATCCAAGCACCTCTTCCTTACCAGTTTATTTCTGTGACGTTCATGCATTCTGTGTCGGTGTATAAAGTACAATCTCGTCCACTTGTAAGTGGTACAGGGAGAGGTTTGTTGGGGGTCTTTGTGGCACCGGGGAGGAAGAGGGAGGCCGGTGATGAGATGGAGCGCTGAAGTGGAGAGGTATTTGAGAGAGGGGTGTGTGAACTGGGAGCAGGGCATTGAAATGGCGGGGGACAGAGTGACGTGGAGGCGATTTTATTGTGGCCACCCCTTACGGGATTAATGAGTTTGGCAATAGATAAACAGAGACCCGTCTATAATTGTGGTCCGGCATATGTAACAGGATTAAGTCTGTATCAGGTTTAAGTAGACGTGAGATTTAGATAATTTCACAAATGTCATGGAAGACCTCAAACATGCTGCAATCTTAAGAACCTGTAAGCGGAGGCGGTTGTACACATAACATACATGAAAATACTCGTAAAGTGGAATATGCAAAACTAACAACTATGGAAGAGGTATTACAGCTGGTTTCAATTTTTCTGGCGTAGATACCGCTTCCCTTTGCAGCCGATCGGTTGATAATACTCCCAGGCATGGATCAGTCTGGCCAAGCTTAAATAAACGGACTATACAAAGGATCCGAAGCTGACCTGAAGACTGTCCCGTATTCTCGCCGGTTAAGGAAGCATCCTAGCAATGGCCTTTTCTGTGAATTATTTAAAATGACACAGAAAAGGACAGTAAAGAGTTATAAGAAAAAAATAAAAAAGAAACGCTCAGGAAGAGGGGTTAGAGAACTTCTTTGGCCAGCGACAATACAGGTCTTTGACTTCTACGTGGGTATGAAATCGAATTACATAGAATACCTAGTTGAAATCTCCCCTACCCTACAAAGTGGAAGGTATGAGACAGCTTTCCTTGTAATATAGTGCTGGGCGGTGGGGTCGCTACATCCCTAGGCTCATAAAATGAAGAGACGAGTTCCAGTCCTCCCTTCCATTCTCATTAACAGTCAGTCTTCTAGAAATACACGCTGTTGGTGGGTATAGAATACTGAAATTGTCCCTAGCATGACAGGGTTAACGGTGAAAATATTTATTTGTCAGCATCTATGGCTTGTTCTTAGCTTAAAATCGTCAGGCGTCAGTGGGATTTGAATATTAGACAGTTCCGACCACAAGAAAGCAAATTGCTTTTTAAGGCGTGCACAGGACAACTTTTTTTTCACTTACCGGAATTGCACCATAATCATACAAATACTACAGTCTGTATCCTTCCATGACGCAAGTAATAGTTATGTTAACAGGAATAATGTAATTGGCTTCCATGTTGCAGTCAAAAGGATAATCAGCTTAGGAAGGACCTCCCGTAATCAATAGGAAAATTGTATTTGGCTCTGGCTCTGTGTCTTTGCAAACTGTGTCTCGAAATACATCTATACAAAAAATTTTTATTTTTTTTCCAAAATTTCTGCTTCACGAAACGCTTTTTATACTCGTATTAGTCGTGTGATCAAAAACACCTGGAATTAACGTGTTCTACACAGAAACCACAATTTTTTGCAGTGCTTCCAGTTGATTTCTTCAATACGATAACTTTATAAGATTATTCCACGTATCACCATACGAAGCAATATGACACTTTTAAAATCTTTTTTTTTTTTAATTAATCACTTCTAAAACCAAGCTGATTTTTAAAACCTAGCTATCGTATAATGTCTTCTTCCAAAAAGTATCTAAAGGGAAAAGTGTCCCAGAAGGCAACAATTCTGTTTTGCATGCACTTTATCTAATCAAGGAACAAACTCATCTAATTAGCAAGCTGTCATTTTCTGTCATCATCCTTGTTATCACAGAGAGGATTGGGGGTGGACCGGGTTTAATTTAGATCAGATCAAGGTCAATCGCATGCATCGGGGTTATCAAGGCCGACAGCATTCAAGGGCTTAGGCCAAATTATCTATATTCTGACAATCACTTGGACGTTTGATACCGTGAAAGCGAAAGGAGGGTCACTCTGATATGGAAGAGATGGGATGGGAGAGGTGTACGTCAGTCAAAATATTAACCTGGAATGCAATCAGTAATTATATAACCAATCAGCATTTTCCTTTTGCCTCATGCACATCCGAAGATCACAGAGGTTTATCTTTACTTTTGAAAAAATCAGTTCCTTCATCATCACCATCCTACCCATATTTCCCATTAATAAATACATGGGGGCAGCAGGGACTCGGGGACTGAAACAGGAAAACGTAAGAGAAAAATTACATTTTTTTTTTTTTTTTTCAAATAAAAATCAGTTTTTGTATTACATCTACTGTAATACTTACTGATTTGTAGTGAAAAAAAAAAAAGATAATTTAAGGTTTAAAGCTTACAGAACTTATCTATTAAAGATAAACTGAACAAAAAGAGAGCGACATTCAAGATCCGTTCTTTTCGAGGTCCCTGAATACATTGTGCTTCAGACTGACAGAGGAAAACAATTCAAAAGTTAACCAACTTCATAAGACTGTGTGTACAAGTTTTCTCCTGCATTACAGAGCAGGACGGGTGCTGCGCGTCAGCCATAGTGGACAGGAATTCAAACTGTGAGGTTAGCTGAACAGTTACTTGAATACACATGAACAATATACCGTACATACTGCTTGATGGCAGTGTAGAGGGGAAAGTCAAAGATTGCCACCTGAAGAAAAAAGTGTTTGAGAACATTTAGGCGAAATTACATACGATATGTATATTTAATAAGCCTCTTTGACTTTTGAACAGCTTCGGTTATTTATTTATTTTTTTTTACTCTCTCCCTATAGTATCAGATCGTACTAAGAGGCTTCCTAAACTAGTCGATAACAGTCATGCTGGCTGGAACCAGGGATGGAATCTCACTTCACTGATTCGACCCCCAAATGTGTAAATGGATTACTGGTCGTGACTACTATATCTCATGACAATATATATATATATATATATATATATATATATATATATATATATATATATATATATATATATATATATATATATATATATATATATATAATTAGCATTACCGAAAGCTTTGAATTATAAAGTACATTAAAATATTATTCGTTCCAGTTTTCATACCTCAAACAATTTCAAAAGAAATTATTGCAAATATCAGAATGAACATCTGCGTAATTTAAAAAAATATCTTGTGAATCTGCTTTTAACCTCACTGTGTAGTAAAAATGAGCATCGTTTCAGTTTTTGAAGCTGTAAAGTGCTCACATATAGTGTTACAACGCCATTAATTTTAAAGAGCATGAAATATTAATAAATTCTGACATCCAAAGACAGTCTCTCTCTCTCTCTTTTTCTCTCTCTCTCTCTCAGGTATCTTAGAGATGTGTATATAGCAATGTAACAGTGAGGTCGAAGAAAAGTGATTATGATTGCTGTAACTTGATGGGTTTTGGTGTGTATGGAAGTTCACAGTAACTAATAACTCAGTGTCATACCACAACACTATTACACTTGACGAGTACCGTAACAATATGACAGACATTGTTATTTGTTCACACTTGCAGGCTAAAAATCCACCGTTTTCATTATATATCAACGTACTTTTCTTTCATCAAAGCCTGAACGTACTCGAATCAGCCAGGCTCTAATTAAACTACAACGGAGCAATTAATTCTACCCCAGCCTAACGGGTTCCTCTGATGAACTCAACAGTCTTGTTAAATATCCACTGTCTTCAAGTGCCTGAACCAGATTAACGTCACATGGTCAGTTATCTCCAGTAAGATCTCCTGATGCGTTCTTGCGCCAGGTTTAATATATATTATTATATCTATCTATCTATCTATCTCTATATCTATCTATCTATATATAATACATATAATACAGTATATATCACAACATTGCTCTCGCTCCACTTTTTCATTGAATAATTATAGAATTCTTACACAATATTCTGAAGTCTCCGAAGATAGCATCAATAAGTTTCGAAAGTCACCGTTCACTGACTGTATCGTAACTAAGTGAATCGATATTTACGTCAGGATTCGCAAAGTCAGCTGCAAAAGTCCGTTAGCTTTTCCTGCCTCTTTTTCATCTCTGGATTTATATATGCTTGGTGGTGACGCAGTTGATTAAGGTGGATATTGTCATCCATTTATTGCTGATAATATACATCTTTGTTTATGAGGCCTCATTGAAGACACTGCGACTCCAGCGACGAGAGAGGTAGGAGAGGTGGAAGGACTTATGCAGATGAGTGTAGGCTACACGCGATCAAAAAACTATCTTTACACAAGCGGTCGATGGTTTCACATTGAGAGTTGTTATTGTCGCCTTTTTGTCTTTATGTGGATATTTCAGAATGAACTGTTTACTTCATATGTTGCATAAAGTTCTTTCATGTCGTGCTGATTACATTACTGATCATGTACAACTATGAGTAGTTACTGGAGAATATTTTCATATGTTTCGTTCACTGTTTCAGAATGTAAGATGAAAGGTCGTAAAGACAGTTTTTGATCAAATGCACACATTAAAATCCATCAGTATGTAGACGACTCGACTCGATCTGGCTCTCCAACAAACTGTCACTTACTAATAATTTACACCAGTCATCCGCTGCTCACGCATACCCTGCTTATTTTTCCTCGCCAGATACCTACCGTGCAGATATACTTGGGGCAACACCAGTATCAATAACATCATCATCATCATCATCATAGAAAAGAGGACGCTGGGTTGAAGAAGAAGTGCAACGTCAGCCTGCAGTCCAACGGGTTCACATTTCAGATGAACTCGGGTCAACATCATCATCATAATTAGCAACAACATCTTTTATCACAGGTGCCTGGACCGACTGAACTCAGCTTATATCTATCTATCCATCAATTTATTGCCAAAATCCATAATCCTATCAAAACCAAGACTAATAATTGATCCCAGTCGCTCCGGTTTAAAACTGTCCTTTTGATCAAGTCCCCTATGCCGGGCCAAATATCCACAGCCTTCGTTATGTAGTTGTTCCCGTACAATAATTTCATAAGCGCTCACACTGATTCTACTTCATCTCTCTCCAGTAATCCACCACTAACTAAGTGATCTCATTCACCACCGGCTTAAAGTGTTCCTCTGATTAAGCTAAACTGGACTACACAGTATTGGTTACAGCGCGGTAATATTCATTATTACTATTATCATTTTTATTATTATTATTGGTAGATGGTGGTGACCATTATCCACTCGCTTGATGTAGTGCTGCCTACTTCTTCCTTCACCTTCATCATTCTTTTTCATGCTTCCCTCCTCTCTTTCTAATTCTCCTATCTTTCCTGTCACTTTTTATTGCTCTTCTTTCTCTTTCAGGTGGATTTACATTGAGTGACAAGCGCAGTGGCTTCCTGTAAGCCAGGAAACCATTTACAAAGCTGGATGGTAACCATGTAATCAACCCATATGAGTACCCTACGTGTCAACAAGTGGGTTGGTGGAGGGTTAGTGCCCCCTCCTCCCCCGCGTAAAGCTAACTCAGGGTCAAACTGCCACTCCTTACGGGATTATGGCGTCTGGCTATGGACAGACAGATTACAAATTATTATTATTATTATTATTATTATTATCATTACAGTATTATTGCTGTAACTAATCATTATGACTTTATCAGTGCCTGAACCAACTAAGATTATGAGATTTCCCTGACTCCCACCACAACCACAACCGATAATTGGTCCCGGTCATCCCAGCTTAACATTTTCCCTTTGATCTGTTCCCCCACCAGGCCTGGTAACTATTTTTTTTTTTCACCACAGACTTGTAAAAGTGAGGGCACACTGGAACAAAAACAATGCTTTTAACCAGGGTACACGAGAAATGGATCGTTTCCGGCTGATGATTCAGTGGTGAGATGGGAAAGTGGCAGCTCCTTCCCCCTCACATCCCCATCTCATACCATTTCCACACTCTCCCCACTGTAATTCATCACCCAGAAATTACCCACTTCTTATACTCGTATGCTTGAGCTTAGGCAATCTCAGTTTTTTTTTATTTTTTTATTGTCCGCACCTGAATAATTGCCATTAATAACCGTTTCACACGTCTGTGTCACCGAACTAATAGAGCGGGATTGCAGCCTATCCGCCCCGCTTGAATATTGCATCAGATTACTGCAAGACTTCATCATATTCTGACAGTTTCGAGACTGTATTACATATATATATATATATATATATATATATATATATATATATATATATATATATATATATATATTACACGTGTGTACATTTGTGGAAAGTTTTTAACTCTCTAGCCGGGAATCGAACCCGAGACCTCTAGACGGAAGTCAGATACTGTTACGACTACATCATGGCATGATAAAAGGTGAGCCACCTGAATTCAACGACGAACCAGGTAAATCCGCTATGAGAACGTGCACTGGCTGGGACTGATTAAAAACTGTCACTTGCCGAGGTGCGTGGGGATAAGCAAAAATCCTGATGTGTCTGAAATATGTATCATCATATGGGTTGGGGTTGAAATATATCCTCCCATAACGGATTTACCTGGTTCGGCATTGAATTCTGGTGGCTTAGCTTTAATCACGCCATGGTGTAATGGTAACAGTGCCTGACTTCTATCTAGAGGTCTCGAGTTCGATTCCCGGCTGGAGCGTTAAAAAACATTCCATATATATATATATATATATATATATATATATACCGCCTGACCCAAATCTATCGTAGCTCTCCAACAAACAGCATTATGATTAGTCCCATTCAACCCCTGCCTATTCCTCAAAGCTAAATATCCACTGTCTTCATTAATATTCACCAGAATATGATGCTAGTCAAGAAGCACTGTGGAAAGGATGCACACCTGTTGTTACCCTCCACCTGACAAAGCCAGAGGGGGATATTGTTATCACTGGGATCAACTGCTGTCCGTCCGTAAAGTTGGGAGGCAAGGCAGCTGGCTGGAGGTAGAGATTTTGTTCCCGGGAGAGAACTTAGAAAGTATTCACTATGGAGTCATTAAATTTCACATAGTTATGTGTCTTACGGCGAACTGGAGCCGTTTGATAGGTAGAATGCTGTGTCTTAAGTTTTTTTTTCTTTTTGAAAACAGTGAAAAAAAAAAAAAAAAAGAAGAATCCAGAGATTTCAGTGCGACCTGCGCAAGGAATCTGAAGGATCCACGTTATGTGTCCTCAAGGCGTTTCCCTTAAGCCCACCTTCAAAGGAAAAGATGGGGGGTGGTGGTGGAGGGCCATTAAGTTCTTGGTTAGGTGTGCAGGGGGGGGGGGATGTGCTTGGTCAGATAGAAGGTTGTAAGAGCGTAGCATTGTCTATGTTCTTTTTCTTTTTCTTTTTTTTTGTCACTGATCTATATGAAATTAGCCACAAAAGAACGAAAATGTAGGTCTAATTAAAGAGTATGCAAGACGTATTCCAAGCTTAATCGTATCGCCTGGTAGTAAAAAAAAAAAATCGTCTGACAGAAGCTAAAATGCCATCGTCGAGCTCTAGCAGTAGTATTAATTGTAACCACGGGTTCAACTTCACTTCATCCAGTTTTGATTACTCATTACATAAATTAAATTGCCAAAACATTACCAAATATATCTGTGTAGTTTATCGTTCCCCAGTGCTTCTTCGGAACGTAGTGTATTTGATTCCATATCCACTCAGTTGAGTAACATTGACCTTGCCCTTGGCAATGAAATTACCATTTTGGGTGATTTTAACATACACAATGTTGAATGGTTATTGCATTCTGCCCGGACTGAAGACGCTGGTCTAGAATGCGAGCTGTTTGCGGAATCGTTTAACCTCACCCAGTTGGTAAAGCAACCAACCAGAATACCTGATAATCCTGACCATAATGCCCATCTCTTTGATTTATTCTTGACAAATAATCCAGATCAATACAGGATAGAGGTACTGTCACCACTTGGATCCTCTAACCACAATCTCATCAAAGCCTCATTAGTTAACCCTCCTACACCTCCCCATTCTGAACCTGTCAGGATGACCCGATGGCACTTTGACAGGGCAGACTGGGATGGATTTAGAAATTATCTTGCTGATATTCCATGGCAGTCTTTCTTCTCTAGTGATCCCAATTCTACCCAGACCCACATCTGCGACTTAATACTAGCTGGTATGGATTTATTCATACCAAGTCAACAATTCACTAAAAGATCAAACTCTCCAAAATGGTTTGATGGCAATTGTGCCAGAGCAACAGCCCAAAAGTCATTAGCATATAACTCTTACTTAAAATAAAAAACATCTGAATCACTCTCCCAATTTAAAATTGCTAGAAATCATGCAAAAGCTGTAATAAATCTATCTAAATCAAACTTTCTTCAAAAGCAAGCATCAAAACTATTTAACAACCCTAATGACAATAGAATATTCTGGTCAACTCTTAATTCTTTCAATAATAACTTTAACAAGTCATCTTCCATTCCCCCACTAAAATCTTCAGATGGCAATATTACAAATGACCCACGTGGGAAAGCAGATATCTTTGCTAGTACCTTTGCCAGAAACTCTACCATAGATGAAACCAGCCAGAATGTCTCAGTACTGGAACTTGATTCTCCCGAAATTGCCCCACTTAAAATACAGACAAGATATGTAAAATCCATCCTAGACAATTTACCTACCACCAAAGCTCCAGGCCCAGATGGAATTCCGCCAATTGTTTTGAAAAAGTGTTCCCCTGAACTTGCCTCTGTCCTAGCTAAATTATTCAGACTATGCATACGTACTTCTTTATTCCCAAATTCATGGAAAGAAGCCAATATCCACCCAGTTCCGAAGAAAGGAAGTTCGTCTGACCCCTCCAGTTACAGACCAATAGCTGTCACATCTTCTCTTGGTAAGGTATTTGAAACTTTAATTAATAAGCATATTGTTAAACATCTTGAATCCAACAACTTAATTAGTGATAGACAATACGGTTTTCGCCACGAAAGATCCACCATTGACATACTCAATCTCTTATCTCATACCATCCATCAATCAATTGATCTTTTTGGAGAAACTCATGCAGTAGCTCTTGATATCTCTAAAGCTTTCGACAGAGTATGGCACCGTTCCCTGCTGTCCAAACTCCCTTGCTAGGGACTAACGTCTTTTGTTCCTTTGATTTCTTTTTATCTTAGTGACAGGAAAATAAGAGTAAAAGTAGATGATGTATATTCGAATTTCCACTCAATTAACGCCGGCGTGCCGCAGGGATCAGTTCTGGCGCCAACCCTATTTCTGATTCATATTAATGATCTCTTATCTGTCACTCACAATTCCATTCACTCATATGCAGATGACTCGACACTACATAGTTCATTCACACTCAGACATCCATTTACAAAGTCTAATATCTCTACCTCTCAACTCAGTACATCCATCTCCATAAATCAAGATCTATCTACAATCAGTGAATGGGGACAAAACAACCTTGTCTCTTTTAATGCTAGTAAAACTAAATATATACAGTTTACTAATAGACAGATATTGCCAGATTCGTACATTACCTTCAGTGCTACTAATATTCCCATCTCCAAAAGTATTGAAATTCTTGGTGTCTCACTTAACAGTGCCCTCAGCTGGACCTCTCATGTCAGATCACTTGCCAAAACCGCCTCAAAGAAACTTGGATTATTGTACAGAGTCCGTAACTTCTTCGCCGATGAGCAGTTAGCTATAATTTATAAGAGTCATGTGCGCTCTCAGCTTGAATATTGTTCACCCTTGTGGAATGGTTGTGGAGAGGTTGCATTAAGACAACTAGACAAAATTCAGAATAAAGCTGTTAGAATCATTAACAACCCTGCCATTACATATAAACTACCTCCCCTGCAAGTAAGGAGGAATGTTGCCTCCCTTGCCTTATTTTACAGCTATTTTTTTGGCAAATGCCCAGACGAAGTTGCGTCCATGGTGCCACCTCTCTATGCCTTCCCTCGTGCTACACGGGCATCTGGTAGCGCTCATGACTGGAATGTCACTCAACCATATTGCAGAACTTCTGCCTATCAGAATTCTTTCATTCCCCGAACTGCATCTCTCTGGAACTCGCTTCCCCAGAGTTGTTTTCCTCCAAATTTCAACCCACAACTGTTCAAGTCTAATTGTTACAGATATTTTATGAACAGAGGACACCAGTAATCTGGTGTATGGATTATTATTATTTTTTTTTTTACCCATTTGTTTTTCCTTCCTCCGTTCTGTTATTTATAAAAAAAAAAATGTGAACCCGGTGGACTGCAGGCTAAACCTTCCCATCTCCTGCAGTCCACCATCCACCTTTGGGGGAATTCGAGGACATTTGTATAATGAGGCAGCCCCACCGACAGTCATATCACGTGAAGGCATCCCTCTCCAGCACCCGTCTCGTTGTAGCAAAAATAAAACACTCATCGTAAAGAGTCAAATACTGTCTATGTGACTATACTACCCATTAACCTCAACTCGGAACCCATTTAATGAGGCACCGAGATTATTAAACTAAGCCTATGACATGAATGATAGGGTACGGTACTGAATAGGCAAATGACAAGAGTCGTCATGTTAATGGCAAGTAATTCTCTCTCTCTCTCTCTCTCTCTCTCTCTCCTGGTAGCGGATTCTGAAAGGTGTCTGGGTTACGAGAAAATCTGCGAGAACTGCGATGTGCGTACGAGGTTTTGATTAGTGGTATTCTGGAGAGTGTTGTACGACAATCTTAAGACCAACACCACGTTGCGCCAGCGCAAGTGTTGGCCAATCAAGGAGCGGAAGGTTTCTCTATTTAAATCTGAGTAACCTACACCAGAGTATGACGTCATAGTGGTGGCAGACGATGTTTCCACACTGCCAGTCATAGTTTCCACGACGGTATTGAAGCAGTGGAGGACCATCAAAATATTAAGTCATTCTAAGTCCAGTCTTTCTCTGTTCCGCCATTCCCAGTCCAATTCAGCTTTCCCGTCATTCCCAGACCAATTAGCAGTCCTGCCATTCCCAGTCCAGTCAACTCCCGCCATTCCCAGTCCCGCCAATCCCATCCTGTCATTCCCAGTCCCGCCATTCCCATCCTGTCATTCCCAGTCCAGTCAAGACCCGCCATTCCCAGTCCCGCCATTCCCATCCTGTCATTCTCAGTCCAGTCAAGTTCTGCCATTCCCAGTCCCGCCATTCCCATCCTGTCATTCCCAGTCCAGTCAAGTTCTGCCATTCCCAGTCCCGCCATTCCCATCCTGTCATTCCCAGTCCAGTCAAGTCCCGCCATTCCCAGTCCCCCCATTCCCATCCTGTCATTCCTAATCCAGTAATCCCCATTCTCATCATCCACATTTCCTGTCTTCCTCATATCACGTTGGAAGAGGGGTCGTTACTGAGTAGGGATAGAAACAACTGGACGTCCTTTTGTAGAGGCCAATACTAATAACACGATCCAGCGTCAACCAACACTAGGAAAGCAATTTAACTATTTCAATACAGTTTTTTTTTTTTTTAATGACTATCAGACGATTTCGTTCACCAGGAGTAAGAGAGAAAAAAGCTTTATTTGTGGGATAAAAATCAGTCTCCATCCTTTTCAATACGATGACGATTTTTTTTTTCTTTCCACTGCTGGACAATAATATTCAGCTCTAGAAATACGTGGCAGGGAAGGGGTAAATAAGTATGGCTCATTTATGCTCCCCCATCATTCCATTACCCTTTAATCTACAGCTATTAAATCTGAGCTGCGTGATGGTGGCAGTAATTAAGCTGAGATTAAGGCACATCACGCAAGCTTCCTTTGTTTAGGGTTTCCTGGCCATCTTGTACCCCTAACCATGTACACTGAAGTATATAGCAACCAGGGAGGATTTAATTACCCTTAAGAATTTGCAAAGTTTCCCAGTGTCGAGAAAAATAGTCAGACTTTGGTCAGAGCAAAACAGACACTTCGTCCCCTGAGATTAAAAGGTCTATTATTAATCCGTTCACTCCAATGACTTATTCTGTGACATTTTTGCTACCTCCTGATGATTTTACTGAGTTTAAGAAACATCTCTTCTTCTGCATAGGCTTTATCTGACCATTCCAGTTCGAAAAGTCTAGCTACCTTCTAATGCATATATACGTCTGGAGAACCAAAGAATAAAATAAAGAATACGTTACTGAACTGAAGGTGGTTAAACAGTTTCTTAGCCCAATCGTCTTTAATGGACGAAGTAAGTTACTTCACTCAAGCTACAACAAGATAGTCTTTATTAGCTGAGGAAAATTCTAGTAGCAGTAGTAGTAGTAGTAGTAGTGGTAGTGGTAGTAGTAGTGGGAGTGGTAGTAGTAGTAGTAGTAGTAGTAGTAAACCCCAGTCTGTCTGGCCTAGCGACCCATCAACCGCAGGCAAGCAATCGTTGATGCAGATCCATCTCATGCAGCGAACCGATGTTCTTTACCGCAGCGCCTCGCCACAGCGAGGCACGGGAAAGAGTGAGAAGGTTTGTTTCTAGGACGAAGTCCATATTTACTCTTCCCCATGCAGTTAACAGGAGCACCATTGTACGCTAAATATCACCCCGTTAGTTGGTTATATGGTTAGCGCTGTCAGTGGTTTCCTGGGTTCCAGGAGACCATTGGGCTTGTCACTCAATGCAGAGTCGTCTTAGGACGAAGTAGGTAGCACTATAACAAGTGAGTGGATGATGGTCGCCACCACCTACCACCTGGGGAAATTCTAGTAATTAAACGTTTGAAAACCATCTTAATTAACTTATGTAATGTTCGGATTTCCCTTCTTTGAATAAAATAGTCTGGATTTAGCCTGAACAGAATACTAACGTGTATCTATGGCCGGAGAAGAATGTATCTGAGGGAAACCCAGGTCGTCTATAGAACTACAGTTGGTCTTCATGAACCTTGAAAAAGCGGTGCTCCACTTTGGCCTACGCGCTTTATTCGGGCTACTGTCACACGAAATTATTCAACTACGTGAAACGGTGGTCATTATCGATACTATACTAAACAAAAAAACAAAAAAAAAATCAGTTGACCCTAAAAAATGGTACGGCATTAAGGCAAATGTTTTTACCTCTATGGCAACGACCCACAATCTGCCCCCATAAAATTGCCCTCACTTGCTTTTCCACGTAACAGTGCGGCTCCTATGACTCATTCAGCTGTATTAAATCACCTGGCGTTATGCTGAAGAAAAGTATTATTATCATCCCGACCATGAAAGGGTTAAGGGTACCAGTACAGTACTCAGGCGCCTATGACTCCCTCAATAATGATGTCTGGTGTAAGGTGGAAAATAAAACTCAAGACTGTAAGAAAGCTGACAGTGACAGCATTAACACTCTCACGCTTCATTTTGCCTGGCGTCAGCTGGAACAAAATACGAGAAGATAATATGTACACAGTATTTTCAATCCGTCTCCATGGCAACGACCAGTCAACATAAAAACTGTGATCTTTTGTTTTTATCTCACAACTCAGGCTCCTACGACATCAGCTGAACAAAATCGTCTGGCCTAAGCTGGAACGAAATATACAACACTAAATTTTGACTACGTTTCCATGGCAACACCCGACGCTTACCGCCAACAAATGCTCTCCCTTATTTTTCCACTAAAGCCTCGCAATTCGCACCTGATGTATATATATGCGACGGCCAGACATTATTTTACTTCCAAATCAATTGCCGGAGCCCGTAACTGCCGTGGCCCAACATTTATTCCAATGACATTTACCAGGGTTTAATTAACATAGAGTAAGGTAATCTGCCTGTAATGTAACTTCAGTGTATGTTGTGTCATTGGGGGTAGTGTATTGTTTGGACATGGAATTAAATGGTAGGTTTGGGAGTGATGGGATAGGCATGAATAGGCAAACACGCATACACGCAAACAAGCAAGCACCCTCTATAACTGTCGTATAATTTCTACTCTCTCTCTCTCTCTCTCTCTCTCTCTCTCTCTCTCTCTCTCTCTCACACACACACACACACACACACGTACGTTAATGTAATCTCTCTTAATTTGCGGCTCAGGTATTATGGGTTTTGTAATGAATCGAGCTTATAAACCTAACTACAAATGACTTACACCTGCTTCACCACGATGATTTAATTCAGAGTAGAAGAGATATTACAGACTGGAGGGATTACATACATTTTCACTAGCCCATTTCAGCATAAGAATTATTCCTTTAGGGGAATAAAATCGTCTGAAGATAGCATTAATAATAATAATAATAATAATGATAATAATAATAATAATAATAATAATATTTAGAAAACACTCAGAGAGCACATACCTCCGTCAATGCCACTGCCATTAAAAAGAATCCGGATCCGGACCCACCCCAAAATTTAATCAATTCTTTCTTGGCGCAAGGCCCACCCTTCCACAAAATTTCATTGAAATTCACTGAGAACTTTTGGAAATATTGTGCGGTATTCTCCGGGTCCGGATCCGCCCCCAAATTTAATCATATCTTCCTTGGCCTATGGCCCAGCCTTCCACAAAATTTCATCGAAATTCATTGACATCTTTTGGAGATATCGACTGATCTAACAGACGGACAGACAGACTGACAGACAAACAAACATAGGTGAATACATAACCTCGTCCAACTTCGCTGGCGGAGGTAATAATAATAATAATGCAGCGGCAGCGGCAGCAGCAGCAGCAGCAGTAGTAGTAGTAGTAGTAGTAGTAGTAGTAGTAACTAGAACACCGTAAAACTGTCCAAGGACAATTTGATAAAAACTTCCCACAACCATTGCCTGCAAGAAGCCGAGCTATAAAGGGACCTCGAGTTCAAGGTCACTGAGCTTATGCATGTCATCTTAGGACATCACAGTCTATAAGTCCACCTAGTTCCGTGGCTCTAGCTTTAATCCTTCATGGTAAATAAGGTGACATTCGGAACATTCGGAAAAGTCCCAAATTTTGACCCCAGACAATAACTGAGAATAATCATCCGACTGGAACCATTCTCCTTTCCACACTGCGTCAACCTTGAGGCTATATTTCAATAAAAATTCAGCTTCCTAGCCTAAACGATTCTTGGGATGGCGTGGCTTGCTCAAATTTCTGTGTTCCGGATAATATCCGGAGATCCGGTTGACGAACTGCCACCATATTTGGCCAAAACAAGCGGACAGCTGTCCTACTAAGTTGGTCAAGATTGAGGACTCAAGGCCAAAGAACCTTTGATTTATCGCAGTTTTAATATAGTAAGAATAACAATAATAATAATATTGACAAAAACCATGAAAACATCCCACAGTGATTTGGGAAGTTTCAATTATGTAATCAGTTTGTTTTCATCTGATGGAACGGACCACTCCCATACCTTGAATACTAAGATGTGCTAGTATGAAATTCGGTGACCATTTAAGTTGTGAGGTAGGAATAATTCCTCTATTTACTAGTCATATCGACCCTCCAGAATATAACCACATTTGGCATTTTAGGGAGCTACAAGAGGTTAGGGACCTTTGTTGGGCAACAGGAAACAGAACAGCTGCGTTACAGAGCCCTAAAGCACTACGAGGTAGTAAAATGAAAAGTTTGATTTAAAGTTGACATATGATGCTTATGGAATAGCCTGTTTACCCATTTAAGATACTAATCAAGAAGCTTAAGTTTTTCATAATGATTGAGACGCATATAATATAAGCTTCCGGGAAAATAGCACAGACTGATATACCAGTAAGCCCTATACCACTACACAAAATAGTCCCGCTTGTCAGTGCTAATACTGTATAGAAGTTACAACAGAAGTAGCATAATCGATGATTCTAACCTCAGTAGGCTAAATATTCCAGTTATAGGAAAGAGAATCATTCGGAAAGTATAATAAACTGCATTTAAGGATGAATGAATATGGACAAGTGCGGAAGTGTGCTAGTCGAGGCTAAGTGTCATACCCTAGGTCTATAGGCCTATGGTTAGAATTCTCCCCCCCCCTCACTTTTTTTTTATTTTTATGAAATCATCCCTACCAGGTTGTGGCGCCAGGCAATACAATTAGATGGGCTAATAAATAACCAACAGAAAACATGGCAGCTAATCTTGACGTAATGTTCTACTTATTAACACTCACAGGATCTTATAAATCACTTTAAGCTAAATATAATCGTCTGGTGGTAACTGGAAGAAAATAATGGAGTTCTCTGGCCTATGAAAAGCTTAACGGTGACAGTATTAACACACTCAGGCTCCTATGATCCATTCTTAACTCAAATAAAACTGTCTGGCGTTGGCTGGAATACAATATGGTTAACGGTGACTACTTTAGCTAACACAGTTAGGCTCCTACGACCCGGTCTCATCTGAATTAAGACTGTTTAGTGTTGGCTGAATAAAAAAAAAGGTACTGCTTTATTTCGTCCCGTCCATGAGAGGGTAATTCCCTTTCCTTATGAAGTTGCAAAATACCCCCAAGTAACCAGAGGTGTTAGTCTCTATTAAACACCCAAGGGGTATAATCACCTCTTAATTGGTGTTTGTCGCTTCACTTCAGGGCGATTACGGTCACGACGTCCTTAATTACCTATTATTACGCTAATGTGGATTTCCGAGGGGCCTAACAGGGACAGTTTGGGTACGGGTCTTGTCGTCATTATTATTATCCTGTATTCTCGTAGGCTGCGGTGGGTCTCAGCGCCTCTTTATCTGTAATACATTTTGCAAACTTCACTCAGCTATTCTATTACATATTACTTACAGCTTCCTGATCCCCACGTATCTTGCATACAATACAACTATTACTTATTATTATTAACAGCCTGCTATTTCATTCTATTATTTTTTCTTTTCTATTCCTTGCTATTGTACTTTATTTCATGTTACTTAAATCGCTCTGATGCCGACATATTTTTGCATACAACACAATTATTGTATTTTATAATCCTTACATGTTTCTATTTTATTCCATTTTGGTATTCTAATTTCCGTTCTGCTCTGTTCATCTGTGTTACAAATATCGTTCTGATGCCGACCTATCATGCATACTTCGCAACTATTCAAATTTATATTAATTACAGCTTTTTATTTCATGCTATTCTATTTTGGTATTCTCGCCTCTCCTCTCTTCTCCTCTCCTCTCCTCTCCTCTCCTCTCCTCTCTTCTCTCCCGTCCTTTCCTCTCCTCTCCTCTCCTATCCTTTCCACTCCTTATCTCTGTTATATTGCACACTACACTCAGGTATTCCATTTAATATTATTTATGGCTTTCTGATGTCGATATAAACTGCATTATTGTCATGCGAGAATAAATTAAAATGCCATGAACGAAAATAAACTGCTAAGGAAAAGGTATTTGGGAGCTTCCTTAACCGACTAGAATTCGAACTTCTATGGCTGAGTACGGTAAAATCTTGTAAATTTTGTCTTGATACCAGACAATAATATTTAGTAGAGAGAGAGAGACAGAGAGAGAGAGAGAGAGAGAGAGAGAGAGAGAGAGAGAGAGAGAGAGAGAATTTCGAAACGGGGGAGTGGAGAAGTTAGACATAGCCTTCAGATTCTCGTTCAGCTGGTGGTCTTTCCTAACCCCAATAAAACCACCTGGCAGTAAAATAATAATCCACAAAAGTACGTCAATTGATCGACGAGAGTACCTGCCTCTTACGCACGTGTGGCTACCTGGGGACGAAGGATAATTAAAGTACGCAGACTGTTGCCATTCACCAGTTATTATCCCTCTGCGGTGACTGAATAAATAAATAAAAGTAATGTCCATGGGTTGAAGTGGTTTACCCCTAAATTAAGGTGACATTTACTGTATTTAACTTTTGCCATCACCAGACGACTTCATCCAGTTTCGGAAAGCCCCCTTGTAGTGAAAGGATTAATGGAGACTATATTAAGCCTCTCTCGTTTGAAAATTCCTTCCTCTTCTGAATAAAATTGTCTGGAAGCAGCAGGAGTAAAACTAATAATAAAAAAAAAGTGTCAGCAGTTTAAGTATTAAGGTTCTCGAGGTATCTAAATATAACATCCTATTAAAAAGAAAGGGAAGGAGGAATAAGGGTTAGGATCCTAATAATGTTAACCTTCGCTACCGTACCTGTGACCTCTCTACAGCTGAATAAAACCATGAACGTTAACAGGAAAATGTACAATTTGTCCTAGTGCTGAGAGGGATAATGGAGACTAACCCCTTTAATACGAGAGGTCTCCCAGAAGCTTAATATAGCAGTGCAGTGATGGCAAGAATATGATACAAGAGGCGTCATTACACTGAAGTTAAACTGAACGAACACCCAATTTCTTTTTCCCTCTAATCACTCTAATATTGGACAACTAATTTGTTACCACCTACGATATTCACTACTAAAGATAACTGGTCTCTGTTTTGCTGTTTTTCATTTATTTAGGGCTGTGCTAAAATAACTTTTTCTTTTCCTGACAACACAAAAACGTCGATCACAGTCAGCAACTTTAACGACGAATAGTTTTGCCAAAAGCAGCAGCCCCACTGTTTTTGTGAATCGGTCAAATGAGTTCAGTCATGTTTTAGGTTCAACTCTCTCTCTCTCTCTCTCTCTCTCTCTCTCTCTCTCTCTCTCTCTCTCTGTTGTCTGATGCTGCATCTTGTGAGACCTAAAGACGTTTCTCTCCCGCCTTAGTAACAATCCCTTATCCTCAAACGACGCGCACAAACCCATCTTTTACATACTCTAAAACAGTACCTCTCCATCTCGTTCTCGGTCTCTCCCTCTCCTCCTAAGCATGTCCCTCCTTCCTCCTCCTTCCTCCCCATGACACGTGCACACCATCCTTCTCCCTCAGGTATTTTCATACCTTAATTCTCCCCCCACGTCGCTTTCTGTCTACCTTTGTTTTTCCTCCCAACCACCTCATTTTACACTCTCCAATGTCAAACCCTCACTCCACGCGTACCCTATCTCTACACTTCCCCAGCTCCTCCTCCTCCTCTCTCATAAACACTACTAGTCAGTCCTTTACATATCATTCCTACCACAACAGCCACAACTAATGCTTCTTCTCCATTTTCATTACTTTCTGTGGAGTTACTTTCATAATTTTCTCATTTTTAGATTATACCCACACTATGTACTCGTACTTCGTGGACGATTGGGATGGGATAACGATGACAATGATATGAAAATTGGAGGCTATGTCCTCTTCAGCAAATGATTTTTCTAATATGCTTCACTGTTATACAACACTCGTTAAATATTTTCCTTGATACAGGAGAAATCACCAGTGTCAATGCAGCCTTCAGTTACCAAATAATGAAAGACCTTCTTCGTATTCCGTATTTCAAATACATAGGTACATTTTTTTCAGTCCGGTGACATAGTTTAGATTCTATTCTTGTTTCCTCCATAAGATTTTGTTTACAGAAGGAGTCAGTGAAGGCTGAATCTACCACCATCTGTACGAACAGTCTCTGCTAAGCATAATAAAATAATCAGGTCAAAACATTCATATCAAAACATTTAGGGGAAGGCGGTAATTCAGTCGGTATAGAGATGGCCTGCAGTCCTACCGGACCTAGGTTCAGATCCCCGCTGGGGCAGGGAACAGTTTAAGGATTTGAATTTCATAAAAAGCAGACTTCACTGATCTACCAGAAGACCCGCCGACATGTAAAAATACCCCCGCTAATACCAGTACACCAGTCCTGTATGAGACAGCCCTAGCATGTATTCAATATGGACGGTGGGTGTTAGCGTCGAAGTGGTAACATATAGAGGAGTATGGTATGTAGGAGGACTACTGGGCCTTGGGAGCAGGCTGTGAAGCCTATGCCCAGAGTCGGACACATAAAAAAAAAAAATATCAAAAAGGCGTACTCAGGTTGCAGAAGTTAAAGCCACAAATCTTACTAATCCCTCAACCCAGAGTACGCTATTTGCAATTTTTGTTCTTTACGTTCCACGGGACAACTCTGCAAATGCAGTTGCTTGACTGCGGCTGATGGGTCTGCTCAGCCACACAGACCGGGATTACTTCATAGACAATGACATTTAGTGCAGGAGAAACTTAAGACAAGGAAGGGCTAGATGTAGCTTTCGTCATCTCCTCCCCTACTACAAGAATTTCCTCAGCTGAATCAGATAATCTGAAGATAAGAATAAAAATGCAAAATACATTCTCGGGCTGAATGAGTTAATGTTAAACTGTTACAGAAGAGCAACACCAATGTCACACTGAAACGGCCAAACAGCTGAGCCCGGATAATCATACTCTAAACACATCAAGATCAACTGTGTACCAGTTTAGTCAGCACGGACTTATCCTATCTAACGCATCGCTCACTTACGCTGACAGCACCCCATTATTCCAGAGCTGACACTTGCCGCATGGGACCATAGTCTCGTTGGCGTAAGCCCTCTAATACGATGGCCTTTATTATCTTGCTTCCCTCTTGATTATTTTATTTCGTTTATGAGAGACCTTTCGCAATGATGAGATTAGATATAACTTTCATTCAAATGGATTAATATAATAAAAGAAATGTGAGCGTGAAAAATAATCTGGGGAGGTTGTTTTAAGTACAGTAATTTAATCGTGTATGAGAAGAGAAAAGGTAGACGATGTGAAACAGCAGGCTATCTTTTGTTCCTGACAATGATTATGTGTAAAAGACAAAAAGAAATATGCAAAAGCTAGAATGCCCCAAAGACGAAGGGCAACCGACCTCTTAAACCTGAATTCTTTTCACTGCAGTTACATTGACCATTCATCTATTACATTCATATTCGAACATGATTTAGATATGGTAAACAGTTATCAACCAAAAAAAAAAAAAAAAAAAAAGGCTCTATGTAACCTTTAATATGATACAGCCTTGACATACAGATGCACACAAACAGAAAATAAACACATAGGCATACATACCGACACGAACAAAAACATCCCCTGCGGGTCACGAGCGCGGTAATTTAAAAATCAAACACCAGGTAAAGTATTAGCAAACAACCTCTTTCAACCCTTATTCAAGTCTCAGACATACACGCAAGTTTAACCAATTAAGCGTGAATGATGTATCTGGTATTTTATTTCAATTAATGTTAGTCGGCTTCACTCGCCTCTTGTAAACCCTCGCAGTCAAAGCTTTAAAAACACTCCCATTCAATCCTCTGCTCCACCATTACGAAATTTTTACTTGATATTCAGACTACAGCCAGATTATTTTTTTTCCAACTCTGGGAATCTCCCTGAAGGCAAAAGAATAATATAAAAATTATATAATCTCTCTCTCTCTCTCTCTCTCTCTCTCTAAATACACACACACACACACACACACACACATGTATATTTACCCGACACCATTAATTCTTGCAGAGATATTAATATTTTCATGGTCGTGACAAGTCCACATTTTGATAAAGCCAGACACATATATTTTGCTAAGTGTGTCATTAAAGTCTGGGAGTGTTAATAATGTTACTATTAGCCTTCTCACAGGAAGGATAACTCTGGTATTCTATTCTAGCAAAAGCCAGACGATTTCATTCAGCTGAATCATACGAGTAAGAGCACATTAAACATTTACTGTTAAACATAGTTTATTTTTAAACATAGGAACTAATAAGATTTTCCAGGACAGTGGCACTTTTATTTCGTGCATAACTGTTCATGGAGAAGCACATGACAACGGCTCCACCCCCAATCTATACTCGGCTGTAAACTGAAAGCCTCAAACCAACAAATGTATGCGTTTACATAAAGAACAATAACATACAGAATTACTTTACTACAGTCGTTTTGTTTTCATCTGACGGCACTGGGCCACATTCATAGCCTGAATACTAAGTCGTTGTTGCAGGAAATTCGATGACCCTTTGTTACAAGGTACGATTTAGTCACCTTTATTGCTGGTCACATTTACCCTCTAGTCTACACCTGGCCATCAACTGGGCTGAAAAGAGGTATGGCTCGTCGCTAAGATGAAGACAAACCAGCTATAATGTTTATGCTTATGTGACTGAGCCAAGATACCTGCGACCCTTCCATTTCTAGGACGTATTTTTAACGATATATTCTTGCTACATTCTTACGTCTTTATTCAGCATAGGAGAGGTGCTTTGAACTGAAGGGGTTAGTCTTCGTTAACCCCTTCACTACTACAAGTCTCCCTCTGAGATGAAAATCGTCTGGGAATAGCACGATTAAATTTAAAGTGAAGAATGGCTGCTGCGTGAACGACTAATTCAGAAACACGAAATCATTCGTATAAGTAATGAACAACTTGGTGCTTTGCAATGAGAATTAATGGTTCTAGTATTAAAACTGTGTGTGAGAAAGCGTAGGCAAGTTCTGAATTTTTTACGTTGAAATCATGAAAACTAGCCCATCCACTGTGACAAGTGGAAATACTGAGAGAGAGAGAGAGAGAGAGAGAGTTGTTCTCTCTCTCTCTCGCAAGCAAGTAAGCAACATTTCCACAGAACACTAGTACTTGTTAGATGTGATCAGCCTTTAGTTCACATTACGGAGCCTAGTCAGTAACGATTCAGAATGGTCAGACATGCACGATTACTATCATCACCATCACATCCTTCATATATTATCGTCAAAACCTGCGGCTTGTCCATATTTCCAGCAGTCAGTTGTAATAACAGGCTACGGCACTAAGGCTATCAGCTGGACTGCGGGCCATATTGTAGGTTAAGTGGTTTTCGAGACTTGGCAACACCTCTTTTTAAGCGATTCATTCTGCACAATGCACCTCTGTACCTTCTTGTATGCTGCTACTGATAATGCAATGAATTAAATATCATACAAGATAATGTTAAGGCGAAACATGCCAATTAAATCACTAAGGGGGTGTTACGAATCCTCCTCTTCCTACCATAATACGACCCTTTCTCTGTACATCTTTTCCCATTTCTACGTGGGGTCGATGTTTCTGACGGCTCACCTCCACCTAGCCCGGTCATACACATCATCCTCTGACAGCTCTTTTTTTCTCAGATCCTCCCTAACGTTGTCCATCCCCCTCCGCTTCGGTCTTTCTTTTTTCTACTCTATACCTCCATCACTCTTCTCCCCACATAATTTGTCTCATCGCTACTGTCACGTGGCCGTACAGTTGCAGTCTTCTTTCCTGTACTTTCTTAGGTATCTCCATTACCTTCGTAGTTCCTCTTATTCATTCCTGATCTTATCCGTTTTACTTGATCCACACATCCATCTAAACATCTTCATCTCCGTTACATCCAACTTCTCCACTTTCTTAACTGACCATGTTTCAGCCCCATACATCATTGCTAGCCTTCCTACCGTCTTATATACTCTTCTCTTAATCTGTACACTAATTCTATGATCACATAGAACCCCTGACATTCTTTTCCAGTTATTCCACCCTGACTGCACTCTGTGTGTTACCTCTGCGTCCAGGTTTCCGTCTTCCGTCACCGTCGAACCTTGGTATTCAAAATTATCTACTCTCTTCAACCTTGTCCCTTACATACTAATTCCAAGGTCTCTATTTTCGTTCAACCTCAGCTATTCCGTCTCCTTTCTACTGATCTTAAATCCTCTGTCACCCACAGCCCCCCTTCACTGATCCAATTATAACTCTACTACTTCTCTGCTGGTGCTGCAGAGCATGATGTCGCCAGCAAACAGCATGCACCATGGGGACTGATATCTTATTCCACGAGAAATCAGATTAAAAAGGTATAACTTAGAGAAGATCCCTGATGTAAACAAACTCCAACTGGTGTTCATTCCGTTAACCCGACACTATTTCTAGCCTGTGTTCTTGCTTCTTCGTACATATCTTGGGCCATCCTTAACGTACCTCTCCGACACTTCCTTTTCTCTCATACGCCTCCAGACTTCTTGACATGGCACTCTATCGCACGCGTTCACTAGATCTATAAAGACTATGTTTAGTCCCTTTTACTTTTCCCGCGGTTTTTCCATCACCTTTCTAACTGCAAACACTGCATCCATTGTCCCCCTACCCAGCATAAACCCAAGTTGTTCTTCTCCTATAGATGTTTCTTCCCTGATCTTTCTGTCCATTATTTTTCCCTAAATCTTCATGGTGTGGGACGTTAGCTTTATCCCTCTGTAATTCCCACAGTCCTGGATGTCGCCCTTCTTTTTGTAGACAGGCACGATAACACTATCTCCCCATTCTTCCAGCATTTTTTCCGGGTCGTATACATTTTTTCCTGGTCGTATATTTTCTGCATCAAATCCCAGAGCATGTCAATCCCGTCTTCTCCCAAACTCTTCCACACTTCTACTGGTATTTCATTCGGTCCCGTCGCTTTACCATTTCTCATTTTCTTTAAGGCTAATTTTACTTCCTCTCTGCTAAAATCCGATGTTACACCCTGGTTCTGGACTCTATCCCCAAAGACTACCCTCGGATTCTCCTCATTTAAAAAAGGTTTATAATATCCTTTCCACCCATTCTTGATCTTACCTCGGTCGCTAAATACCACTCCATTCCCATCCTTAACCTGTTTTATTTGAGTGAAATCCTTGGTTGCCTTATCCCGGGCCTTTGCAGTCCTAAAGATCTTTCGTCCTCCTTCAGGTGTTTCCAACTCTTCCTACGCTTCATCCAGCGCCCCTGTCTTTGCTCTCGCTACTGCCTTTTTTACTTCCTTTTTAACCCGCGTGTAGTTCTCTTTATCTTCTTGCCGTCAAGAGTTATCCCACTTCTTCTTTGCATCTTTCTTGGCTTTCACCACCTCCCCCACTTCATTGTTCCGCCACCACGTCTCCTTATCTCCAGAAGGTCTCTTCTTGGATGTTCTCCCTTACACTTCTTCATCCACTCTCCTTGTCACTTCCCTCTTGTGTTCTCACCATACTCTTGAACTCCCTCGAGCGATCTTATTTCACCCAACACTTTCTAAACTCCCTCTTTGCCCTTTCCTCTTTCAACCTCCACCATTTGATTTTCGGTGAACACTGTACAGGTCTACTTTTCCCAATCCGTTACTACCACTCTGAGCTGTGCCGCCATACTTTCTTCATTTACGCTCTTTCAGTTCTTTATTACTTTCAATTGAGATCTGACTTTCTCTTTCTCCACACTTGTAGGTCATAAACTGACTCACTTCCATTTCAAACAAGTAGGCTATTGACAATCGCCAAACCAAACGACCAAGCACAATCAACAATCCTCTCTCCTGCATCATTCCTCTCCCGTACTCCCAAACTCCCGTGCACTCTCTTGATCCCCTCTCTACTTCTTCCCACATGCCCGTTCAGGTCTCCTCCTACAATCAGCCTCTCTTCTTCTGGTATGTCACTGAGTTCCTGCTCCATTTCTTCCCAAAAGGCTACTTTCCCCTCCTTATTACCGTCCACTTGGGGGAGCAGAAGCTCTCACGATGTTTACTATTGCCACTTCCAAGCCCAGTTTGATGCTCATCACTCTATCACTCGCCCTCCTCAAGCTTACTACGCTATCTTTTAGGTCTTTGGACAGCGCTATTTCCACACCGTTCCTTCCCTGCTTGTTTGCTCCGCCTAACTCTGTCGCCTTGTTTCCCCTCCGCCTCGTCCTCTGCACGCGCAACACGATCACCCTCCTCTTCTCCATCAACTCCGCCGACTCTCTTCCTTTCCCAGTCATTGTTCCTACGTTCAGCGTTCCAACTCTTATGACTGACGTCTTTAGCCGGGCTCGCCCACAACCCGATAGCCCTTGCTCATGTGTCTATCTATCTATCTATCTGTCACCGGGGGCAGGTCCTAGCATTTTCGGGGGCTAAATTTAGATTTGCTGTTATTTAGCTTTTGCCTCGGGTTTTACGGTCGGATCCTCTTCCTTACGCTAACCCTCCCCATTCACCCTGGCTTGGGACCGGGACTAGGTTGAATTGGATTTTGTCCCCAGTGGCTGGGTAAAAAAAAAAAAATAATAATAATAATAATAATATTAATAATACTCCGTAACTTCATTTTTATACTCATTGCCTCCTCCTCGTTAACATAATTTTACCCAATTAAAAAATTCCCTTCACATACGACGCGCTTTATAACCTTGTTAATTAACCTCCGGCGCGGAACTCTATCACAGGCTTAATAATGTCAAGCTAAATTATATCATATATGTTATCATTATCACACACTTAACGCCAAAAACAAGAGCAAATAATTTCTTCATACAACAAATATTTCACGAGTTCTTTCATTATTAATAATTATGATTTTTATCAATTTTTGTACCATGAGGCTGATAGCCGAAATTACCTAGTAAAGAACTTCACTACAATTGCAGTTTTCTTTCAGTCAACAGTCAGTTCTACATTAGGTTATATTTTTCAAAATGGATTATATGCGCGCTTACGTGCCTCTCTCAGCATACGTTCACTTTGCTCATCTCAAAACTAGTAATGATAATAACTGCAACAACTTTGTACCACGTATGTGTCATTATATGTCACTGTTCATTACTATGCTTATAATGATAATTACTTCTATACGTTCTATTCCCTAAGGTACCGATGTATTTTTTTTTTTTCTTCTTCTTCTCTCATGCACACTCCCCTGCTTGGCCTTCAGGGACAATGTTCCCCAGTTGTTGGGGCTTTTTCCGAATGATAAATAAAGAACCTAAGTAAAAAGAAAAAAAAAAAAGTAGAAAAGCCTACACTGATGCTAATCATGACAATGGAATGAAGATACAAATACGCACCAAGATCGTGTTGAGGCGTAGTATGTAAAATACAGGGTGGTTCATATGCAGCGATCATCTTCCACTCTGCTGGGCAATTTCTCGTGTGCTGCGGGGACGTCTCGGTTAGGGTTACCAGTGTCTACCATGCATCATTTATTCATTTCCTACTCCCAGTGCCATACCAACGCTCACACCAGCTGATCAAGTTGTCCCCACAACACAGATGATCCCGCCAGGCGAGTTTCAAGTGGAGCGCTGTTTATGGAACGCCTTGTATAGCACCAACGGAGAGATGTTATAAAGTCCCTTTTGCTATTTATGGAACGCCTTGTATAACACCAACTGAGAGAAGTTATAAGGTCCCTTTTGCTATTTATGGAACGCCTTGTATAACACCAAGGGAGAGAAGTTATAGCGTCCCCTTTGCTAATAGGAATAGCCTGCGACTCATAATGGTGACCCAGAGATGGAGTGTGAGGAAGAGGTAGGCAGAGGACGAGATGAAAGAATGAAATACGAAAAAAGTAAGAAATGCTATGAAAGCGCCTTTTCTAGCAGGAATATGAATCATAATGGTTACTCAGAGAGGGAGTGATAGGAATAAGACGAGATGAAAAGATGAGATTCGGAAATACATCGGACTGCTACTATTCTCCTCAGCGTGGGTGGCTCTCAATATCCTTTTTACTTTAACCTGGCCTTAAATTACCATCTATCTTGAGTGGCGACTTATAACAGTATCTCAACGATAGAATACGGTACTAGTCACGAAGACGTGCTGTGAAAGTGATGCTGAGCCGTAACAGTATGTCTTTCTGCCACTCAGCTACGTGAAATTCAGATATACAGGCTTCAATCCTCCTTCACTACGAGGTATTTTCCCCAAACTGAATAAAATTGCCTGGAGCCAGCGATAATTAAAAACGACGTCATGGTCTTTAATGGGGTTAACGAGTTCCGTCTGGACTGGGTGACAAGAAGGCTTTTTTTTTTTTTTTTTTTTTTTTTTTTTGTCAATACGGCATTCCGGTTGGCAGCCGACATGCTTTTAATATTCACTTTAACCCCTCTAGTTAGATAACGTTCTTCATTTTCTTTCATTTTTTTTTATCTTGAAACTTTTCATTTTTTTTACCCCGTCAATCTAATATTGGACTTTTCAATGCGAGTCTTGATACTACCAGATCGAGTTCGCTCACCTAAAATGAACTTTCAGTGGTGTAATGGTAAGGAGAAGCGATACCTAATCCCATCAGTTTTACACTCTCATTAACTGAATAAAATAGTGATGGTAAAAAAAAAAAAATACTGTAGTGTAATGCGAAATCGGACTAATGAAAATAAATGAAGCGGATTATAACATTCCGCTCCAACATGTTTTGTAATAAAGTTAGGAAAGTCTCTCCTAATCTGAACAAGAACGTCTGATATTGGCGAGAAGGAAACAAAAATATACGTTTACTGGCTGAAGGGATCGAGCCAACCATATCAGTAGCTATGATGATTTTATACAGGTATCCAATCCGTTCAATCCTGAAACTTTTTTTTTTTTCACTTACTTTTGCTACGTCCAGACGATTTGATCAAAAATATCTAACAGAAAAGGTGTAACTGAAGGTTATATCTAACTCCTCTAGTTGAAAGTCTATCGTACGGTCAATAAAATAGTCTGGTGACAGCAAAAATAAACTAAAAGATATTTCACTTGATTTCAAGGGTTAATTCTGGTTGCCTCTGGACAACTCAATTAAGTTAATTTAAGTCCCTTATTAGTCTAAAAGGGTTAAAACATAACTGTCAGATTTCATCAATCTCTTAACGGCCATGATCATTCATCTCTTTGTAAACACACGGTTTTTGGTCAGGTTAACATATACAACGAATAACACACACACACACACACACACACACACACACACACACACACACACGCCTCCATCTCTCCCTAAATATCCAGCCTATCCCTCCCGTACGATCATTGGCTGGATAAAAAAAAAAAAAAAATCTTCCCTGACAATCCAGGAAGACATTCCTCACGGTCTCTCCATACAACACACACACACACACACACACACACACACATATATATATATATAAATATATATATATATATATATATATATATATATATATATATATATATATATATATATATCTACTGTATACGTCTATCCATCTATGTACCTATGTGTCAATCTATCAATCTATCTATATTATTTACACACACACAGGCATTTACACATGTATGTGATGGCACAAGCACAGAAATACACACACACACACACACACACACACACACACACACACACACACACACACACACACACACACACACACACACACACACACACACACACACACACACACACACACACACACACGGGCTCTCTCTCTCTCTCTCTCTCTCTCCCGCAACCCTTAATTCCAACTCCTTTCCCCTTACTTCTTTTTAATGGGAGGTTCTTCCTTCCTCTCACACCTGATTCTGTTTATATTGTCACCCTTCTCTCCTCGCCATGTATAACTAGGGGGGGGGGGGAGAGAGAGAGAGAGAGAGAGAGAGAGAGAGAGAGACTTCCCTCCCTCCCTCCCCCCCCTCTCTCTCTCTCCCTCTGACTTCCAGACCCCTTTCCTCTCCGTTTTTTTTTATAGCCTAATGGCTAAACCTTCCTTCCTCTTACACCTGAGTCTCTATACTGTCACCCTTTACCCCTGTCATGATAAAGTGGCAAAAATGAGAAAAACGACAAATTACTACTGCTACTATACTACTACTACTACTACTCTCTCTCTCTCTCCCCCCCCCCTTCATACGGCCCTTCTTCCTGCACCTGCCATCTTCTTAGCACTATATACCTTTTATTTACCTCCTCGGCATGTCCCTGTCTTTCTTCTCCTACGCGTGCATGCTCTCTCTCTCTCTCTCTCTCTCTCTCTCTCTCTCTCTCTCTCTCTCTCTCAGCACTAACATCTGCTTGAATACTGTGGTACAATATACACATGTATAATTCAAAACTGCGAATCATGACACTCTCACCCTACTAATAATGAAAGAATTATTATTTCGCATTCTCATAATGTATAATGTATTTACGCTGCAAGGTAAATTTGCATCTCATTATATGTTCATTTCAGAAGACCTCACAAACTCTGACTATTATACCCTTTATTTATCTCTTTGTCTATCTATGTATCTACGAATAACTGTCTCTAACTATGTGTATGTACGAATAAATACTAAACTTCTGACTCTTTAATTAGTAATACTGGGTAGTTAAGATGTTCTTCCTCAGCCCTATCCTTCCGGTGAAATGATGCTTTAAATTATATTCTGTTCTTTGTACTAGCTATCAGACGATTTTCCTCAGTTAAACAGGATGTCCTAGTGACGAAAAGGTCACAGAAAGCATTATTTAGTCGCTTCAGATAGGAGTCTCATACGCTGAACACAATCGTCGGGTACTACTGGATCATGAACGCAACAGAAAGCCAGCATTCGAATTTAATAAGGGTGTGTGATGCCCCTGTGAGTATTCAGTGTACCGTGAAGGAAGTAAAAACAAGAACTGTGTAGACACAAGCGGAGCAGGTGATGGATAATTAAAGATGGGATATTTAGGACCTGGTGTTTGCTATTAGTATTGTGTTTCTTGTTGCGAAATCTTTTTATATTGGTTCAGAGTGCTATGAGTGTTCTGGGCCACGAAGTTTGCAGGTAAATGGTTGTTAATTGATAAGGGGACTGGTTTTTACTTTGTTGTGAACGGAAAAACTGGAAATAGTGAAATGGTTTAAGCAGCATGGCCGCTAATACGAGAGAGAGAGAGAGAGAGAGAGAGAGAGAGAGAGAGAGAGAGAGAACCTGGAGAGTAGTACTGTTCAAGTATGAAAAGTGTCTGGTGCTATGAAGGCCCTGATACAGAATAGAAGTTTGAGTGCTGTGGTTGATAGAGGATTACTATCAGTAACATATGGGTGGGAGACTTAAATGGTGTGACTCAAAAGAATGAGAACAGTTAAAATAAACTGTTCCGTATGTGGGCTCGGTAGGTTAGAGAGAAGAAATGTGAGTGTGATGTTGTGGAGTAAAGTCCGCTGATCAAAGGGTGAGGAGTTTGGCTAGTCGAGGGAGTGGGTATAACTGTGAGGTGAAAAAAAAAAAAAAAAAAATATATATATATATATATATATATATATATATATATATATATATATATATATATATATATATATATATATATATATATATAATGTGTGTGTGTGTGTGTGTGTGTGAAGATGAGGCTGTAAGCAGCGGTGAGAATTATAAACAGAGTGGATAAATAAGGTATCGGTATGTGAATACGTGAATAAGTCGAGGTAAGGAGGTTAAGAAAAAACAAATGACGAACGACAAAAATGAAGGGTGGAAATAACTGATCTGTGGGTTATAGAGATGCTTATGTTAAGTCATTATTATGTATTAGCTCTATCCGTATGCAGGATCTATTCTTCATTTGCTATATAGGCCTACAAACAGTTACTGTCTTACGGTACAGAGATCAAGATGTGATATCCTAGCTGAATAAATTGTTTAGGGGTGGTGTAACTAATCCCTGCATTTCGATGACGAACTTTTAACACATTTTTGCTCTCTCCAGACATTTTAATTCAGTTTTGGAGAGGTTTCTCGAGGTGGAGAACTTAGATACAGGTATACCCTTCATTATCAAGTTTACGAAGAGATCCCGCCTAAAGATGAACGAAACTGCCTGAAAGTGGCAAAAATGACCCGGAACAAATAAGTCATCGGATTAAAGGGCTTATGGCTGAAATCGTGGCATCGCACTAAAGGAAATGCATCTTTTTCAGGACACGGAGAAAGCACGTCCCAGAACCCTCTCCCCTTCGGCCGCGGATGCTGGAAAATGACGGTCTCTGCTTTCCCACCACTCCCGAAGGCAATGTGGCGGTCGTGCATGAGTTCCAGAATGCCATGTCAAGATTCCCGGGCCTTTTCTGAGTGAGGCTAATGGACCAAGACACTCGGGGAAGACGGGGGTACAAGAATGACGGTCGTGTATGTGTCTATTTATTTACTGCATTTTCTGGAGAGGGACGCCTTAACGTGGTGGCACCGATGTAACTGGACGGCTCCTCTGCCAGGTATATTTTACAAACATCCCCATCTCTCTCTCTCTCTCTCTCTCTCTCTCTCTCTCTCAAAAGCAGGATTGCAGACAACGACAGAAAGGAAACCTCAGACTTCCCTTTATTGGGTTTACGTTTCAGATGAGCCTGGTGCCACAACAGCAGCAACTTTCTGGCCACAGTTAAGGATCATTTCGGGACTAATGGATCAGGCGCTCGAGGACGACGGGAGGACACCTATAGACTATTTTCTCTAGCGTTGTGTGAGGTAGACAAATGTAATCCCTCCATTCGAAGAGTCTTTCCAAAGTTAAATATAACCGCGTGAACGCAAGGAGAATACAAACAAACGTCAGCTTGGTGAAGTGTTCCATGCAGGCCACAGTTTAGTCCCTTTTTCTGCGAGGTTAATGGACCACATGCACTCCAGACACCCACTGAATTTAAAAATAAAAGTGATAAACGCGCTTCGTCGTTACATTTTATTCTAATCCTTTCAAGACCGAATACATACACACTGACATACATACATACCATTCTTACATCTCCTTCCGATTCCAAGAGATTTTTCGAATTGGACGTTTTAGATATAATTCAGCCATCATTAACTTCTCCACGCTTTGGGTGCTCTAAATCCGAATGAAACTGTGTGGTAAAAACAAGACTAGAATACACAATATGCCTTCTGACTTAGGTGGTTAATGCAAGGTCATGATTCAAGGGCCCTTCTGAGTGGGGCTAATGGACCACACACACGAGAGACGGCTAGTGGCACAAGAAAACCAGTCGTGCTATTTTTTAGTTGTGTTTTTACTTTTGTTTTGCTATCTGTTGTAATGCTTGCACAGATATACATATACATATATATATATATATATATATATATATATATATATATATATATATATATATATATATATATATATACAGTATATATATATATATATATATATATATATATATATATATATATATATATTTTTTTTTTTTTTTTTTTTGACGCAATATATTTCTATTCCAAAATAAGGCTAATGGAATACAGACTCAAGGCCCCTAGTGGTGGGGTGCGGGAACAACAATCATGTTTTTTCTCACTTCACAACGAGCTGTGGGTTTCCACGAGGAGAATGAGGAGGAAGAGGTTTCCAATGAAGCTTTGTGTTGCAGCACGACAGAAAACTGTTTGAGAACTAACTATGCTACTGTTACGGAAATTGTTTCAGAGCTATAACTGCATTTTCAGTAAGCTTGAAGATATCACATGGTGTGGTTGTGGGGATGGACCGCACAGTTTTGTTGTGCTTTTTGTTTTGTTCTGCTTTGTTTTCTTTTTATCTGTATCAATGCTAGCCACATTTCAAGCTCCTTCTTTAAGGCATTAAAAGTAAAATATTAAGACTGGGACGCTGTCGTGTGTTACAGGCTACCCACGTTTTGCTTTGTCCTGTTCTGGTCTCTTTTTCTTTTACATACTGCCAAGCCACAACTGCTGGTTCCTTTCTGAGAGAAGTTAATGGACGACAGACACTAGAGAAAGATCGTGGTGCAAAAATACCCCGATGAGTATTTTTTCTGTATTCTTGTTGCGGCTCCACTGACCCACACAAAGCTGCCATTAACCCAGATACAACTTCCATTAATCCACACATAGCCTCTATTAACCCTCACACAGCCTCCAGTAACCCAGGTGCAGCCTACATGAACTTTGACACAGATACCATTAACCCAGACACAGCCGCTCTTAACTCTAACACACACAGCTTCCATTACCCCAGACACATCCTCCATTTACCCACACACAGACTTCATTACTCCTTAGGTACTGTTTTGCCCAAGTTTAATATAAATGTACGGTAGTAGCAAGACCAGAATAAAAAACAATAAACTAGAGATTTAGGCTGAGAACTTATTCTTATTAATTCTAGACGATTTAATCATCCCAGAAAAGGCCTCTGCATTGAAGAGGTTAAAAAACTGCATAACTAACTCCAATTTTATGTCTCCACTCAGCTGCATAAAATCGTCTTTAGGTAACACGAATAACCTGGAAAAAGAGACCTTCTGGCTCAAGGGGGTTAAAATTGTCTGGTGGGAGCAAACGTAGGTCACAAAAGTCGTCACGGCAGAGAATTACTATTTTACCATTTGATTTAAAAAAAAAAGCAAGAGTAACCAGAACACACACGGATGTCAGAGGTATAATTCAGATGACTGAATATTTGAGCTGAATCAGTGAGTGTTAAAGGTGAGGGGGAATATGATGTTCAGAGAGGGTGAGAAAGCTGTCAATGAGAAAAAGGAAGAAGGATAAGAGGGGCTAACAGGTTTACATACCTTACTTAACGATTCTTCTACTTAGCTGTCCTGTTCTTAAGCTTCCATATTTATGAAAAAAAAAAAAAAAAAGTAGCAGAAACTTCTTGAATTCTTCCATTATGATTACTAAGAAAGAAAAATAAAAAGGTAAAATATATACGTCGAGAGCCTTTTGGTTTGCTACGCTTTTGTTAGACTTTCATGTGTAATTATGTCCACGAGAGAGAGAGAGAGAGAGAGAGAGAGAGGGACTAAACATACACGTCGAATGCCTTCAACTTTGCTAAGAAAAGAAGAACAAAAATGACAAAAATATATACGTCGACAGCACTCTGCTTTGGTATATTTTACATATCCTTCTATAATGATGGTCACTGAGAAAAGAACGATGAATGATTTTTTTAATCTCTTTAATTCGGTGTTTTTTTTTTTTTTTTTCGACATTTTCGCTTCCTCCAGGCGATTTTGTTTCGTCTGAGGTAAACGTAACAGTGAGTGGTGGGGCAAACAAATGCTCTAACTCCTTTATTACGAAAATTCTCGCCAGAGCCTAATATAATTGGGGACAGCACGAATAAAATGAAAAATAGCTAATTCTGATGAAGGGGTTCACGTGTATTAGGCAAAACTGATAGCCGTGCAAGAGGTATTGAGAAATTTAAGCCAAAGAGAATGCGGCTCATAAGGAAATAACACGGAGTGGAATGAGAGACCATAGTTCTTTAACTTGGTACAAGTTTTCCTCCTTCAGTGACTTGTTTCGCATGACTTTGGTAAAATACAAACTGCAACGGCTCAACATACTTTCTATATACCGGTATTATATATATATATATATATATATATATATATATATATATATATATCGTGACGTGTGCTATATCTTTGTGTTAAACTCACATTACGGTTCAGCACTCCATGTGTAAACAGTAAATCAGTTTTAAGCCGTTAAAGTGAGACGAGAAAAAATCAATTTGTGAGAAATATTCTGCCGGAATAAAATATGAAATGTATATTTCGCGGCCGTAAAATATTACAAGTAAACCTAAGAAGTATGAAATTAGTATACTGGTATATAATGGGCAGAATATTAACACAATAAATATACAGCCAAATTAATTCTGGAAATGAACTTTTTGCTAGCAAGAAAAACTTATGACGTCCTCTGCTTGAAGGGGCTAAGAGTAAACTATGGCTTGTATGGTTGATACTGAACCTGATAATCGGAGGAAACATCACGAACAGATTAAATTACCTCAAATTTGCCATCATTTCGAAGAAAAATGAAAAATTGTATGAAGAAACATGATGCCATAAAATCTCCATAAACCCCTTCAACGTGACGACGTCTTCTTCAGTTTATTCCCACTACCGTCAAATGGTAGGAAAGGGGGAAGAAAAGAAATGATGGAGGAGGAGGAGGAGGAAAAACGAAGATGAGAAACAAAACAAAAAAGAGGGGGGGGGGGGAGGAGGAGGAGGAGGAGGAGGAGGAGGAGGAGGAGGAGGAATATAAAAAAAAAAAAACGTAAACGAGAAACAAAATAGCGAGTAAGACGAAAAGGACAAGCAAGGGGAGAATAAGAAGGAGAGGGTGGGAAGCGAAAAAGGCCCAGAAGGAGTAAGAGAAGAAAAAGACCGAGACGGGGCGGTGGGGAAGGAGGTTCATTTTCCAAGCCTTATTTAATTCTATCGCTACTGAAATTCACATCATGATTTCAACCCACTTAGCTCGCGCCATAAGGAATCGGGGCCTTTATAGCGTAAGAGCCCTGCGCCAAAGAATTTAATGCCCGGCTTACCATGGGAAAAAGAGAATAAAAAAAAAAAACGATAAAAAAATACAATCCGACGTACAATGAAACACCAAAATGACATAAGGATAGCAAAATGTATGAAGAAATTAAAAGAAAAATATATATGAGCAGGAATATTGGGCTATTCACATATTTTCTGCTCCTTTCAGTCAAAATAAAACAAAATACTGCAATATAAAATGAAGGAAATGCAACTAGAAAATAAGGGGAAAACAAAAGCAAGAAAATCGCTGAGAAGAAGGAGTACAACTACGGTACTTTGCCACTTTTGGAGCCGATCAGAAAGAATGCAGTGAAATATGCCGGTATCATTAATGAGGGAAGTAGTAGTATAACTGAAATAAGGCGAACAAAAAACAAAAACATTATTGTGAAGGAAGCTGAATATACACGACATAGTTTATTTCAGTTGTCAGACGGACTTATTCACCTGAGCCAGATGATGTTAATACTATCACCATAAACCCTCTCATGGTCGGGTCAATCCTCTTGTTCTATCCTAGCTGACACCAGACGATTTTAATCTGAAAGAGTCACACAGTCCTGAGTTAGCATTTTTTCTCTTATTTTTTTTTTCCTTTTTTGCGCCAATGAAAATGAACAATATCTGTAGCCTCTATCCAGCAATCTGTGCACAAAACTGTAATTAGCTTTCAGCGTTTCGTATTGGAATTTATTGCCAAGCATGTATTAGAATTTATAACTGAGCTTCGTGGAATTAATAATCAGACTCTTTCGCTTATCACGGGCGCACTTTGGCGTTCAGTTCCGGGTAGCCTTTCAACAAACAATTCTCTTCAGCTTTGGGATATCGTTTGCTTCAAAAGATTTTAAATATATAATTTCAAGTCAGCCACACTGCAGGTAATGGAAACACACAAATATCTGACGTAGGCTAACATCACGAATTTTTATCAGGTTCAGGAAATACAGTATAATGATGATGATGATGATGATGATGATGATGGTGATGATGATGACGATGATGATGATTAATAATAATAATAATAATAATAATGACAAAAATAATAATAAAATAAGGTGACGTAACAAAGCATTATTGCGGCAGCAGATCGTAAAATTGTCCTATCAGAGAGCTATCTATTGTGCCTTTTTAGTTACTCTGCATATTACACACTAATGGTCTTGCTTTTTGTCTTTAACCTCGACATAGGCTGCAAAACAAAATCACATGAGATAATGTAATACTAGCGCCACACACACACACACACACACACACACACACACACACAGAGGGAGGGAGGAGTGCCAGGCAGATCGCTAATGCAAAACAGAATACAGTTACGTCCTGATAGATTCATAAGAGTCGCTAAAATGGATATCTGAGTGTGTGGGTAAAGCGGAATTCCAGAACGTCGTTTGAAATAATTTGCCACTAGTGTTCAAACAATTTGTTTCCATCCAAGCTGTTCACATTAGGTTGCATAACATATACCTATACATTTTTTTAAAGGAGCTGGAATGGGACGCCTTTACGTGGTGGCACTGATATGACCGGGTGGCTCCACGGCCTGGTCATACAAGAGACCCTCAGCTCCCTCCCTATCCCCTATAAGAAGACTGCACGGAAAGGGTACCTTCTCCCTGCATTCCACTGGCATCGCATTTAGATGAGCCTGGAGCTGCAACTACGGTAGCAGTACTAATACTTGCTACTACTAATTCCTTTGTATACAACAACAACAACAACAATTACTACTACTACTACTACTACTGCTACGTAGTAGTAGTAATAGTAGTAGTAGTAGTAGGTTGTTGTTGTATACAAAGGAATTACTTTATCCCTTCAGTCCTGTTAGTTATGTATTCTATTGCATTATTCTTGCTGCCTGTAGACGATTTTGTTATTTTGGGTGAACCCTCTTGCTTGGAGGGGTAAAAGAAGGCTGTATTTAATTCCTCCAGTTCGAAAAGTCTACCCCAAGACAAATAAAACCCTTAGGAACTAGTATAAGTTACAGCAAAACTAGTGCGGGTAGGCAAAATAGATAACAATAAACTTGAATTATATACCGTACACTACACTGAGTTCACATAAACCGGCCGTCAAGCTGCCATGTGTCCCTCTTATATGGTGAGCTGTACCAGGAAATTAACAACAGAATATGATGCTCGTCACGAAGTTCAATGGATAGGATGTTGATCCGTTGTTTTGCCTTATTTTGCCATTATGGTACGGTAAAAAGAAAGCAACAAAAAGGAAGAAAATCACCGCCTAGTTAAAATGAATAAACCATATTACATAACATACACAAGTTCAGTTCTGACTTTACCCTCTGACCTTGCCTTTTGACCTGTTCTTAAAGTCGAAACCCTTCCTCTTAGTCTTACCCTGAATCCTTCCACGTTGTTTTAAATAGGATAGAAAGTATTTAAGCCTACCGTGCCATATAACTGGTCGCTAACCTATGAAAAAACAACTTGTTGACTCCCAACCATTTTCCTAACTTTGGTCCAAACCAGATCAAAAGAGCATTAGCTATCTTATTCACACACACACACATACACACACACACACACACACACAGGTCGCTTCAGACCTTGCCCCGAAGCCTTGATCTATGATCTAGTGTGCTCAGAATAAACCCTTTCACCAAGTTTACCTGAAATCGGATCAAGCTGTATTTGTGTGTGTGTGTGTGTGTGTGTGTGTGTGTGTGTGTGTGTGTGTGTGTGTGTGTGTGTGTGTGTGAGAGAGAGAGAGAGAGAGAGAGAGAGAGAGAGAGAGAGAGAGAGAGAGAGAGAGAGAGAGAGAGAGAGAGAGAACAATACGGTACATTAAGACTCGGTTCCGCATAGTTTGTCAGTGACAGAGTACGGTAACATACTGAGATGCTTGTCAGTATCTAAGAATACGTCACTGGACTGCAGGGGTTACCCGTAACAGTTATGGGTGAACAGATAATTTCCATGGAATATGATTAACTATAACTATCACCTGATGCCTTGTGGTCTAGTTACAAAGTTCCCTGCACACTGATTTTTGAAACGTCCCTTCCTTATGAATGTTAACCATCCATATTTTGGTGGTGTCTGAAGGGTTTTATGAAATGTAATGCGCTGCCAAAGGGCACATTGTTCTTCTACCCTTCAATGTTCTTGACTATTTTACCCTACGCCCTGGACTGGACGTTCAGTTCCCTTCTTACCGTACTTATCGTTTGTGTGGCAACATGACAAACTTCATGTGAATTATGTCCAAGCAGATACGGTATGATATGGCAGGGCCTATTAACCCCATTACCTCTCCACATCTATTGTCAGTTTGTTTTTTCGTCCCCTTGAAGCTTTAACTGAGCTTAAGAAAGCTCCCATAATAGGACAGTGAAACTGTTAAAGAAAATTTCACCTTACTTCTGTTGTTCGAAAACTGTATCTTTAGGTGAATACAGTCTCCAGGAAATGGCACGAATAAAATAATACTGATGTCGTTTGGATGTACAGGCTAAAAGAAAAAAAAGTCCTCGAGGACGATAGGATTCCAGCCACTCTTTCATGAACGGGATAAAACTGGCATTCTATTACTGTTAACGCCAGATTTTGTACAGCTGAGGGTGAACCACAGGGTCTGAGCGTTAATACTAAACAACAATGCCCAGAAACAGACAAGTAAAATTCATACCGTACTATTACTCCTGGTCTAAAAATAACGCATAACTCCTTCAGTCCGAGGACTGGTGCTGAAGAAGGATGCCTTCATGTGGTGGCACTGATATAATTGGGTGATGAAGGTACATGGTTAGGCTACACAAAGATCCCTCAACTCTCTCCCTATCCCCCAAGAGGAAGATGGTGGACTGTTGGAGAAGGGCAACTTCAGCATGCTGCCCACCGGGTTCGCGTTTCATATGAACCTGGCACCAAAATTACTACGTCTATCAAGCAGCGTATGCGGTTTACAGTTTATTTCTGCTGTCTCCCTGTCTCCAGAGATTCCATTACGCTTAGGAGACTTTTCGAATTGGTGGGATTCAAAAAATTCTTCAATTACACTTTACTATTTAGAATTATTTTCCAACTCGCACAAAATCGTCTGGTGGTGGGCTGAGTAAAAAGTAAATAAAAAATAAAAAATGATAATTGTTGTAAAGACGTTAACCCTCTCATGTTCGTGGCATTTCATACAACATAATTCCATTCCAGGTCACGCTAGACGATTTTATTCACCTGAGTGAGTCATACATGCCTGAGGGTTCATAGGTGGTCCCATTAACATCTTGAAAGTGATTATATCTTAGTTTACTATTGCTGTTACCACATGAGTTTACAGTATCAAGTTAAAAGGAGAATTTCCGAACTGGGAGGGTTAGATATCGCCTTCACTGTTTTCACTGCAGCAGGTTTCCACGTAGCTGAATAAAACTGGAGGCAGCAAGTATAAACCAACACAATACATTACCAAATTCTAGGGTTCACCATTTTATGATCAGGACAACTCTAGTATTAAACTTCAGCTAACATTTGACTGTTTTATTCAGCTGAGTGAGTAATGGGAGCCTGAAAATAATAATTACCCACATCTACATTAGACCTTGACATTCTAGCAACGAAATTGGTGCTGGAGTGGCGTCTTCATGTGATGGCAGGGAAATAACTGGACGGTGGAGCTGTCTGGTTATTCAAGAGTCCCTCATCCCTCCCTATTCCCTCAAACGAGGATCACTGTCTGCAGGAGGAGGATAACTTTGGCTCGCAGTCCACTGGGTTTGCGTTCAGTTGAGCCTTGTGTTCTACTGCTGCTGCTGCTGCTACCACTAATACTTCTATTTTTCATTTCGCCTCCGTCTACTACTAGCAACGAAAGTAGGGGAAAATGAGGAAATGGAAGGATATACGTGTATTGTGTAATGTATGGGCAAGTACCTGACAGTGGAAGAAAGTGCTAGAGAGAAGAACAAACCTATGCTGGAAAGCGGTAGAATATATGGAACAGGTGTAGAATGTAAAGGAAAACTGGGGAAAATTAGTTGAAGAAAATTTGGGAAAGTTGTGGAAAGTCGGGGAAAGTTGTAGACTGTATGGGACGGTTGTGGGAGGTATGAGAGAGTTATGGAAAGTATGGGAAAGCTGCGGGAATATGGAGGGAGGAAAGTATGGGGAAGGTGTGTAAAGATAAATTTGGAAAGTATGGGAATGTTGTGGAAAATCCTGTGGAAATAAGACAGTGTAGGGTAGTTGTGGAAAGTATGGAAAACTTATAGAAAGTATGGGAAGTAGCAGGGTATGATCAATTTGTGGAAATTATTTTTTAAAAAGTTGTGAAATGTAATGGGATAACTACAAAAAGGGGAACGTACTGGAAAATATCGGAATATACTGAAAGAGTATTATATAATAAACCACTGAATAGTAGTCTTAAGTAGCAGTTGCTGACAAGTTGCGGAAAGTAACGGCAAAGAACCAAAAATTTAAGAATGCACTTGAAAGCAATAGGCAATAAAATATTACTAAATCTTGGTGAAAAGAAATGGAACGTAGCAGTAACTATTAATAAGTGGTACATGGTGGAGAGTAGCCCTACAAGAAATTCTAATGACAAAGCAGAATAATATACAAGATAGTAGTCGGAAGAAAATGTGCAAATGCATCAGAAAGCAGCAGAATATGATCGTAAGTGGCAGAAAGTGACTTCTACAAAACAGAAACTACGACACGATGAAAAATACCTGAGAGGTCAAGTTTCAAATTACCGGGGTGACCAGAATCAGAAAGTAGCGAAAGGTATAAACCACTGGAGTGACAGATTACCTGAAAGCTGTGAAAAGTAACAGAAAGTAGTGAAAATCAACAACTGCCGATGTGAAAATACCTAAAAGTTTTCAAGTACCAGCAAGTATTGGTGTGGTGTAAAGTACAAAAATATATCAAAAGGCATTAGTGATGATGGTGTCAGAAAATACAACCGTGATAGAATGCACAAAAGAAAAGGAAGTGAAAAGCATCTGAAAGTAGCGAAATGTATCAGAATACCGGAATGGCGAAATGCACGGTAAAGTACGGTAGCTGATTGTGTCAAGTACAAAAAAGTGGCGGACATTATCTGGTTATGGGACATGAAAACTACCTGAAAGCAGTGAAAAGTATCTGAAAGTTGAGACAAAGACCAGAGATACGTACGGTACAAAAGATAAAAATAGTTAATAGTGCAAAAAGTTGTACCCTAAAAAGTTTATGAAAGTTAGGAGTAAATTATCAAAACGTGAAAGTACCAGAATGTATAGAAAATATAAAGCAACTTACTGGAGTGAACTAGATGCAATGACAGGTATCGGAACGTAGAAAATTAGTATCAGTGCAGTGGAAAGGGCCAGAAAGTTGTGAAATGCTAGAGTGGTGAAAAGTGCGATGTCAGAGTACTGGAGTGATTAAAAGTAAAGCAAAGTAAAATGAAAGAAGAGCATTGGGAAGCCGAATGCTAATCGCCCACCAGAATATGCTGCTCGCCAAGTCCATGATTTAGGCCATATCTTCATACCCTGAACCATGCCCTGAAGGTTTCATGTTGATAGCTCAAGCCTTTCATGAGATATAATGGTGCTAAAGGCGGGTAATAAAAACTAGCTGACCTTTGGCAGCCATTTTGGTGGCCTTGACCTTAAACCCGAGTGCCCATTTTCGAATTCGGCCAAGATTTTGGCCATATCATGATGCCTTGAAGGTTTCATATTGATAGCTCAAGCCGTTCATGAGATATAATAGGAAAACACACACACACACACACACAGGCAGGCAGGCAAAAACATTCTCTCTCCGCCTTCTACGGGCGGGCGATAATAAAATGGCAAAAATACACACAGGCTAGTAGTACAGTAGAAACGTAAAACGAACAAGAATTCAGGGAAGAGGGGAAAAGGCAGAAATTAAGACAGTGAAGAGTTACATGGCTATACGTAGAAAAGTAGGGTACGGAACTGACGAAAGTATCCGAAAGTAGTGGAAGACATTAGAAAGTATGGTCACGTACCCAAAAGCGGTGAAAAGTTATAAGAAAGTTGTGAAAAGGTTGAGCAGGAGATGAAAAGTATCAGAAAGTGAAAGTAGCAAAGTATATACAAGTCACAGTGACAATAACTGAGTTAAATGAAATACCAGAAAGTAGTAAAAGTATCCATAAATTAGCCTATTGGAGTTGTGAAGTACCAAAAAAAAAAAAATAAATAAATAAATAAAATAGCCATGAAGAATCTGACAGTGGAAAACAACATCAGATGATCACTGTAATGTATCAGAAACTAAATGTATGAGTGAAGGCAGAAAAAATTATCACTGCGCAATTCCAGAAAATACCAGCAATTGAAAGTATTAGGAAAGGAAGTTGTACGGCAGTGGCAAAAAGTATCAGAAAGCATCAAAGCTAGTCCCCCCCCCCAAAAAAAAAAAAAAAAAAAAGGGGAAATATATATGTGTAACAGACTCATGTTAAGTACCACAGAGTAGCAAAAAGTATAAGAAAGCAGCAGAATTACGAGAAATGTCGGAGTGAAGAAAAGTGCCCAAAGTGGGATGGCATGGAAAAAGGTGCACTGTGAATGGAGATGGCGTGACGTGAAAGGGTGATGGTGGTGTGGTGGAGCGGGTGGTGGTGAAGTGGTCTGGAGGGAAAGTGGTGGTGTGATGGGGAGGTGGTGTGTGGTGAAGGGAGGCTGGTAGTGTGGTGAAGGGAGGCTGGTAGTGTGGTGAGGGGAGGGTGGGGGTAGTGGAGAGTTGTGTTGGTGTGGTGGTGTGGTGGAGGGTGGTGGGTGGTGGTGTGGTGAAAGGTGGTGGTGTGGTGGAAATAGCAGTATGGTGTGATGGAGGTGGCGGTGTGATGTGGTGGTGGAGGGAGGATGACAGAGTGATGGAGTGATGGTATGTATGGTGGAGGTAATATAGTGGGGGTGGTGGTGTGGTGGAGGGAGGGTGGTGCTGTGATGATGGGGTAGGGAATGTGATGGTGGTGGAGGGAGGGTGGTGCTGTGATGATGGGGTAGGGAATGTGATGGTGGTGGAGGGAGGGAGGTTGGTGGTGTGGAGCGGGAAGGTGGTGGTGTGGTGGGGGAAGGTGATGGTGTGGTGGGGGAAGGTAATGGTTTGGTGGGGAGGTTGTGGTGGTGTGGAGGCGTAAAGTGGTGTGGTGGGGGAAGGTGATGGAGTGGTAGGGGAGGTGGTGGTGTGGATGGGTAAGGTGGTGGTCTGGTGGGGGAAGGTGGTGGTGTGGTGGAGGAAGGTGGTGGTGTGGTGGGGGAAGGTGATGGTGTGGTAAGGGAAGGTGATGGTGTGGTAAGGGAAGGTGATGGTGCGGTGGGGGAGGTGATGGTGTGGTGGGGGAGGTGATGGTGTGGTGGGGGAGGTGATGGTGGTATGGTGAAGGGAGGTTGGTTGAGAGTTGTGGTGTGGAGGGGGCAGAGTGGTCTGATGGAGGAAGGGTAATGGAATGGTGGGGTAGGTGGTTTTGTGGAGGGAGGGTGGTGTGGCTAAGACTGGTGGTGGTGGGGGAGTAAGTGTAATGGAGGGAAGATGGTGGTGTAGTGAAGGTGGTGGTGTGGTGGAGGAAAGGCGGTGTGGTGGAGGGAAGGTTGTGTAGTGGAGAGAAGGTGGTGTTGTAGTGGTGGGAGGGTGGCGTGGTGGAGGGAAGATGATGTGGAGGGGGAAGGTGGTGTGGTGGAGGGAAGATGATGTGAAGGGGAAAGGTGGTGGTGTGGTGGGGGAGGTGGTAGTGGTGGGGAGGGGTAAGATGGTGGTGTGATGGGTGGGAGGTGGTGGTGGTGGTGGCGGTGGTGGAGGGAAGGTGCTGATGGTGAGAGGTTAATGGTGTGGCAGATTGTCGTGGTGTGAGGAGGCGGTGGTGTGGTGGAGGGTGGTGATGATGAAGAGGGCGGTCGTGTGGAGGGTGTGTGGTGGGATGGTGGAGGGAGGATGTTGATATAATGAGCAAAGGTGGAGGTGGTGTGGAGGAACGAGGGTGGTGGTTTGGTGGAGAGGTGATGGACTGGTGGAGAGGTGGATGATTGGTGGAGAGGTGGTGGTATGGTTGAGAGATGGTGGATTGGTGGAGAGGTGGCGGTATTGTGCAGAGGTAGTGGTTTGGTGGAGAGGTGGGGAATTGGTGGAGAGGTGGGGAATTGGTGGAGAGGTGGTGGATTGGTGGAGAGGTGGTGGATTGGTGGAGGGGTGGTGGTATAGTGGAGAGATGAGGGATTGGTGGAGCGGTGGGGGATTGGTGGAGATGTGGCGGTATGGTGGAGAGGTGGGGGATTGGTGGAGAGGTGGGGGATTGGTGGAGAGGTGGTTGTTAGGTGCAGAGGTGGTGGGTTGGTGGAGACGTGGTGGACTGGTGAAGAGAAATGCATGAAAGAAATGGAGAGAGACAGAGAGAGAGAGAGAGAGAGAGAGAGAGAGAGAGAGAGAGAGAGAGAGAGAGAGAGGCGGGGGGAAGGGACTGCAGGTGGGGAGGGTACGCTGTGGTGGAGGCAGAAAATGAGAGATGGTGGGTGGGTGGGTGATGTGCTGAAGAGACAAAGTGGATGAAGGCTGATGTGGTGGAGGGTGAGGAAGGGCAATGGTGTGGTGGAGGGTGAGGAAGGGCAATGGTGTGGTGGAGCGGGAGGGCGGGTGGTGGCGTGATGGAGGCGGAAAGCATGTGAGTAAGAATATTAGGTGATTAAGGTAACGCGTGGATGGCCAAGGGGGTAGGCATTAGGTATTAGGCGGAGGAAGTGGTGATAGGTGGGGGAAAAGGCGTGAGGTGGAGGGAGGGTGACCGTGGGAGTGGAGGAGTCGCGGGGATGTGGAAGGTGGTAGGGAGAGGAGAGCCAAGTGATGTGAAGTGTGATGATGGAGGGAAAAGACGAGGTAGAAGAAACTGAGTTAAGGTTCATGATGTGGGAGAAAGCCTGAGGTAAACGGAGGATGCAGTGAAGAATATAGGCGGCTAGAAGTGGAAGAAGAAACAAGAGGCATGGTATCAGGCGAGTGGAGAAACATGGGTGGAAGATGGTGGAAGGATGTTTTTACTGCTTGCTAATGCGTTGCCAAATCTCTCCATGGTCTAGCACTGTGCCTAAATATACGTGAGCTCAGCATTATATATTTTACAAGATGTGTGTAATTATTTAAAATTCGTAAACATAACCAGTGGGTGCAGCGGATGGTTCGACTTTTCTGCTATGTACTATATACTCTAGAACAGATGGATACGTATTTACCTAACAGTAAACCAGTCATAAGTAGGTCGAACTATGACAGTAAGTCTATCTATCTATCTATTGCCAGACGCCATAATCCCATAAGGGGTGGCCATTTGACTTTATTTGTTTTACGGAGAGTAAGGTTGTAGGTAATTTGCCTCAATATCGAAAGTCGATCGAAATATGGCAGTAACGATGGATATCGTCAGTGGAGTTTGGATGTAGGTACACAGATTATACAGCATACCTATGAAAAATATCGACACAGCGAAGGATACCGTAATATAAACGAAGTGACTGTATGCTTGGGAAGAGGTGTTGGCAAGTCACCAGCATCAGACACTCATTTCTGTAACCCACAGTGAGATAAAAACCGCATTTTTTCCACCTCTCTCCTGAATGTCCATAAACCCCCTAGCGTTACGTGCAGGCTTACGACATTCATTGCTGAAAACTCATATATGTTACTGTAAAAAAAAATTGAAGTTTACACACACCATGCCCAATACTCACATGCGTGAAAATTCTCACTAACACCAACAGGCAACTTAAATAATATGAACAGAAAACTTACGTCACTATCGCCAGCCACCACACTACAATGGACACGCACACTGTTGTCCAGAGATCCAACTACTCGCCCCGTCCCAAGTTCGTAGGGTCCTGCTGCCTTTAACATATTACGAATCAATGCCACGTACATCGGCTGAAAGTTCGCCGTCTTTTCTCAGTCTCATGCTGTCTGTCCAAAGTCGTGCAGCTTAACTTGCCTACTCGTCCACAATCATGCAGCCTCAGTCATCACTGGGAGCACAAACACAACATCCACGTCAACAGCACAACATAAACTGCCGGCTCTCTTGTCTCCACTGCGCTCAACTCCACAGTTGACGAATGGTAATATTGGCGGTACACAATCGCTAATCACTCTAATGTATACATTTTCCTAAAATGCTTATTTATAACAAATACATCAACGTGCTGACTTATTTTCCGAGTGCATTAAGTGGTTGGGTTGATAACGAGTGATATCACTTAGGTATATTAAAGACACAATTGGAAACTGGTCAGCGTCGATGTGGGCATATGTCGAGGATGCCATCACGAGATCAATTTATTTTCAAAACTTCGTATATTCACAAACGCTCATTATTATCAGTTGTACCTCTTTTCCTAAACATTTCCAATAACCCAACACCTAACAAGAATACGGTCTGCTTTACTTCTTTTTTTGTATAAGTACTCTGCATAACATTACAATAAAAATTTCATTCTCTCATTTCACCATCCGGCATCGTGATTGTCTCACAGAAGAAAACGGACATTGATAACCATGATAGAAAACTAGTATTTGTAAGGCACACTGATTTAAATGTTGCAGTGCTAGTCTATTATTGCTTCATTATTTATAATGATGTTTTGGGGAATATTTTCACCGTGTTTCCCAATTTCAATAGCTCTTGCCTTTATTTCATATCCCCATCTGTTTAAATATGCTTTACTACTCCCCTGCCCTAATAAACTCCCGTGTGAAAGTTTATCATGCTGCCAGCATTAGATGGTGTGAACCAGTTGTTCTTGTATCATTGCTCTATTGTCAGAGATACCTATTTCAGCCTGAAACAAGTTAGAGGTACAGTAGCCTGTGGTGATCTGATTCTGTGGGGAGAATGGTTCATGAGAGATTGACAAGGAGAGTATATGAGTGTGGGAGTGGGGATATAGATAGTGGATTGCCAAGCCGGTGCGACGAACTGTCGAATCGGCAGTCATTTACCGAATCGGCACCGAAATGGCACAGAATCGGCACGTTTAACTGGAAGATATTATATTTTTTTATCAACATGACTGTAGGTTCATACACACCTAATTATCTGAGAGAGAGAGAGAGAGAGAGAGAGAGAGAGAGAGAGAGAGAGAGAGAGAGGTGGTTGCATGATAATCGATGAGTCTTGGTTATGGGGGACGAATGACTGTCCTTGATTACTGGTCAAGCCTCAGATCTGACTACACTTGGCTGTCATCTGAAATGAGTATCAACAGCTGCAGCATCAGTAGTAGTAGTAGTGGTGGTGGTGGCGGTGGTGGTGGTGGTGGTAGTGGTAATTATAACAGACAACCACGACATAGTACTCAGGTTGTGAGAATGGTCCAGCTTATTCATATGAAAACACTGATTATAAGATCAGGAGAGAGAGAGAGAGAGAGAGAGAGAGAAAGAAAGGGGGGGGGGCTTGACTTTACATGCCGGAAAACAAGTATAATTTTCTTTTTACTTTGACGATCTAAAATTTGCCATCTCTCCCTATCACATGTCTAGTAGTAATTGTAGTACTGTAGTTGTTCCCTAGGCAGTCTGGCCGAACAGCCTCGAGTCCCTCAGGAAGGCCAAGGCCGAGACCAGGCTTTCCCACTGAGCCCTCAGAGAGTGTATGTTGTGTTGTTGGTGCAGGCAATTGTGTGTAATGCAGTCCTCCACAATGTATGGAGTGCTGTGTTGCATCCTGGACAGACCTCTGCTACGGAGTCATCCAGCCTCTTCTGATAAATCAAGAGGGCTGGATGATGCTCACATCTCAACCTGGCCAGGTGGACCCCTTCCTCGCGAAGGAGGTAGGATTCAGAAGGATGGATATGCAGGAGGCCGTGCATGCAGCTGTGTGTTGTCTTTAGGCAGCTGTATGTTGTCTTAAAATGACTGAATGGAGAGGCGAGTGATTTGAGCATGAATATGCTTCTGAAAGCTGGTTTGAAGCGGGCGAGAGTGGAGGGATGACAGTATTTGTGTATGACATCGTGTGCTGGGTGTTGTTTTGATATTCCTTGGTGTAAGTGGATGTGCTGCAATGTAGTGTGGATGGTGTGGGTTTGTAGAGGCTGTGGCAAGAATTTGTGTGCCTTTCATGTCTAGATGATCCTTGACTTTGAGAACTTTGGTTTCTTGGTGTAGGTGGTCTGTATGTGTAGTTGCTCTAAAAGCTGTGATTATTTTTAGGGCCTTGTTCTGTATGGTCTATAGAGTGTTGTAGTGTGTTTTCGTGAGGTTAGAAGCCCAAGCAGGGCTTGCATAATTTATCACTGAACGTATATATTGTTTATATACTGTGGTGGTGGTTTCTATGTTGTGTCCTAGTGTTGTATGGGCAAGTGACCTTAGGGCGTTGAGTCATGGTGTTAATTTGTTTTTAATGTTTGTGATGTGTTGTTAAATGACATTGATGTATTGTATGTTACACCAAGGACTTTGTGTGTGTGTGTGTGTGTGTGTGTGTGTGTGTGTGTGTGTGTGTGTGTGTGTGTGTGTGTGTGTGTGTGTGTGTGTGTGTTGTTTATGGTGAGGTGTGGAATGTGACTGTGTTCTGCTGTCCAGTTTGTGAGAAGGATCACTGTAGATTTGGCTGGGGCTATTGTGAGTCTGTGGTGAACCATTCGTGTAGTGTGTTGAGGCAAGGTTGGAGGATGCGTGTGGCTGTGTTTGGTGTGTACGTGTATGTGTTATGTCATCTGCATAGGATGTTATGTGTACCTGTGGTGTGTGGAATGTGGGTATGTCGTGCATGTATAAGTTAAAGAGGGTAGGGAACAAAACAGATCCTTGGGAGACGCCGTTTGTGAAGTTTCTGATGTTCAGTGACTGATCTGCAAATGTTACATGTGCACATCTGCCTGGTAAGTAGTTTGCCAGCCAAGTTTTTGTGTTATTGTGTATGTTTGTGTTGAATATTTTGTTTGTGTGGTTGTTGCGGAGGATGGCATCAAAAGCTTTGCTATGTCACTTACCGAATGTGGAAAACGTCGCTGCCTCTCATGCGTACCGTGTTTCTAGGTGTAACTGTCACGCACGGAAATATTTTGTTGTTTGAGTATGCTGGACTGGGTTGGGCACTGTTGCAGAGGTGTCGTCCTTCTTTCTGAGCATAGGCCATCTATTGCTGTCGTGACTCCTTCAGCATGATGATGAGTTTTTTGTATTTCAACCCATTTAATTCGATACTGTATATTTCATTTTGTTGTTGCTATCCTCAGAAAATATTTCACTTTACTCTGGAGGATTTTTTCGAGCTGGAGATATTAGACTAAACCTTCTTTAACCACTCCAATACCAGTTCTCTCTCCCAAAGTTGAGTAAAATCTTAGGGTGGTGGCAAGATTATAAAGAAAAGCACGTCATCGGATTCAAGGGAATAAGCTTGCTCGTACCTGAGCTGAATAAAATCGTCTGGCTCTCGCTAAAATGATGTAAAGTTGACTTGACCGGACTGATGGGGTTTTGCTCTATCATCTTACAAATCTTCATTGACACAGCACCCGAAGAAAGAGGATGGGGAAGGGAAGAGGGAGGAAAGCTTATAATGTAGAAATGGAGAAGAAAAGGTTGGGAGGAAGTGAGAAGCGGTGGAAAGGGGAAAGAAGCGAAGATTGTTGACAGAAAGCAGAGGAGACACCGGCTGCAAATAAAGAAGGTGAGGGATTTGAAAAGGGAGAAGGGAAGGAAAGGATGATTACTGAGAGGTTGCGAAAGGAGGGGAAATAATTATGAAGAGAAAAAAGGAGGAAAGATGAATAGGAGAGGAAGTGGTGAAATGGTCAAGGAAAGGAAGAGTATTGACAGAGAAGAAAAAGGACGGTAGGCAATAATGCGGACAGATTAAGGAAGGAAAGGTGGCGAAGAAGAAGAGAATTAACGAGAATGGTGAGGGAGAAGGGAATGGAAGATATTACAGAAAAAAGAGAAGTGGGGAAAGGGGGGGAGAGGGAACGGGGAAGAAAGAGAAGATTTTGTGAGGGGTAAAGAAGATAACAGTGCTGAGAGAGGCGAGGGGATGAGAAGTGGAGAGGGAGAAGGGAGGCAACAGAGGAATGTAAGTGGAATCTGTTGAGAGAGGAGGAAGGCAGGGGATGTAATTCTGTAGAGAGAGAGGGAGAGAGGAGGGAAGAAAAGGTGGAGAGGGTGAGTGGAAGCGGTGGAAAGGGAAAGGTGAGATTAAGATTGTTGAGAAAGAGGAGGGATAGCAGAGGAGGAATGTAGTGAAGAGAGAAGGGGAGCAAAGATGAAGAGGGACAGGGCAAGAGCAGGAAGGGAGAAGAGCAATGTGATGGAGAACTGGAAGAACAAAAAGTAGTGAAGGAGAGGAGGGATGCACGGCTAGTGGTCGATGGCTGGCTCCCGTAATCACAGGGGGACAGATATTCCAGCCACATTCCTATACTCTTCTATCCAATTTACACTGGCCTGACCTACCAACTCTACTTTCTAAAGGCTGTACTGTAACAAATTAATTTATCTAGAATGTGATGTTAGTTACGAATAAGTGATATGGAGAGGATGTAGAGCAGTACTATTTTTTTTATACTGATACTGAATTACGGAAGGTAAAGCTGCAAGGCAGACGACCTATGATAACAAGGGAAATATAATTAATACAGTGTGTCAGAACGAAGGGAAATAACAACAGATATTGTGCAATGATAGTCGGAAAAGAAAATCAAAATATATGCAAATTTTAAGAGCAGCCAATAGGTCAGGTAATTACGTTCAACTGGCTCAAGTAACTACCAGACATTACAGAAAAATATAATTTGTACATGTCTGAAAGTGATCAGGTATCTCTCCCATAACACAATGACGCTTCGTATTGAAAGAACCCTATTTAATATATATATATATATATATATATATATATATATATATATATATATATATATATATATATATATATATATATATATATATATATATATATATATATCTAAAGAGAGAGAGAGAGAGAGAGAG
>NC_136966.1:44876144-44993644 GCF_032717465.1 Coenobita brevimanus
TTATCTAGGCATCTAGGAACGAACGGATCTTGATTTTTGGCTTTTTGCTTAACTTTATTTAATAGAGACAGGATGCAGGCTTTCATCAGTTGGCTCTTACTTGTCTGCATAAAAAGAACAAGAGAAAACCGTTTGTATATATACGAAAAAATCTAAAATGTGTCAATGAAAATGTAAGAAAAATGTATGTATATAGTAAGAACAAAATGAGTGGCGTCATTGTGTTAAGAAAGTTAAAAATATCCCCTGAGAGCTGATTCATGTTTATGACTCCTGACATGCTTTTACAAAGAGCAAAAGATTCCACTCCCGCCTCCTTTCTTGCCTTCACTCTCAATGACCACAGTTGGACGATTGCGCCAAGTCTCGCATTTTCCTCTCCTTCCTCCTCTGCCAAAAAATCCTCCCTCCCTTTTGATCGGATCTGAAAAATGTGATCTCTCTTTCTTTCCCTCTCTCCCACTCTCCCCTCTCCTCTCCTCAGCTCTGAAAACCACCCCGCCTCCCCAATCTGCATGCCAGCCTTGTTCAGGAAGTCTTCAGCTTTCTTGAGTGGGGCCCAGCTCGGAGTAAGAGTTCCCGGTCTAATGTATCCTTTGTCGACCTTCACTTTAGAAGAAATTAGCTCCCTCAAAAAATATCATATTTCCTTTTCAAAATGTTAGTGGTAATATCTATTTTTTTTTTTTTTTCAATATATTTCGCACTGAGGAATCTCCATGAGAGTAAATTTGCTTTTGTTAGGTCAGCTGTCCAAAAAACATCATATTTGTGTTTCTGCATTACAGTGGTAGAAGTAATATCTGTTTCTGCACTCCACAGGCTGCCTTTGCTTGAAAGATAGATTGATAGAAGAACTATTTGTATGTACTGTCAGTTGCCTCACATTCCATTATGTCATACATGTTTTTCGAATGTTGGTGTTTTAGGGATAATATCCATTTTTGCGCTAGGAACTATCGATAGGAAGTAAATATTTTGGGAGTAAATCTTTACATGTACTGTTAGCTGCGTATAGATATATTTGTCTTTCAGGATTTTATTTTATTTTTTAGATAATCTAGTTTGGCAATACATACCACAGCCAGGTAAAAAAGTATGGTAGAGAATATTTATTTGAAACTCTACACAACTACTTTGCACTGTACACATATAATACGAGTAAATATATTTCTTAACGCCTTTAGTTTGGTAATGTCTTTTATAATATATTTTTGCTATCTCTAGGCGATTTCATTTTTTTAATAATGGAATGGCTGAATACACCCTTCACTGATACCTCCACTACATGGACAAGGAGTAAAACGTTTGGAAGCAGAAAAAATGTCACTGTATCCAAATGGTTAAAGTTTATTCAACCTTTTCAGTACAGGAAGTTGTGCTGGGTATTACCACTTGTGCTTGAGGACCTACAAAATATTAATGTCATTGTCGTTACCATTATATCTCTTTTAAAGTAACGTGGCCTAGATATTCATCCTTTTGCAGCTTATTTCAGTGGCTCAGTGGCAGAAAAAGTGCTGAGACCCTACATTGTTTCCATACACTTCTTCATGACTGGCACCATATTGTAGTGTTAATCTCTTGTTATATTTCAGCATTCAAGACGGAAGATGACAATTTTAAGCCAGTTTAGAGTAAAATGAGTATCGGCGATTGGATTCAGCTCAGGGAAGATTTTTCAAACTATATGGAATTAGATGCAGCCATTCTTAACCATCTCTACTATGAGAGATCTTTTCTAACGCCAATAAACGCGTCTGGATGCAGCAAGAACAAACCAAAATGGTATTACCTCTAACCGATTGACTTAATCCGCCTAGTGGTAGCACGGAGACTAGAGAAAGAAAAGATAATCGTACTGAAGGGAATGACAACTTTTCCTTTCTTTTCCTTTTTTTTTTTTTTTTTTCCCTCCAGCCAGATTTAACCCCTTTCAGCCCGGTGACGTATTTTCTGATTTACTACTATCAGCAACTGACGACGTTACTCAGATCAGGAGAAACTATCGAACTGGATAGGTTAGGTAGAGCCATTCACTAACGCCTTTCACTAACGGATGGGTGACGGGGAGAGGTGCTTTCAAGTGGTGGCACTAACACGACCAAGTAATGGCACTACCGTGTTACACAAACGTCCCTCATTCCCCTCCCTATCCCCAGACAGACGGATGGTGGACTGCAGAAGAAGGGTAGCTTTGACCTGCTGTCCACTGGGTTCATGTTCAGATTACTCTTGGGTTGCAGCAACTATTACTACTACAACTATTATTACTACTACTACTACTACTACTATTACTACTGCTACTGCTACCACCACTACTATCACCACCACCACCACCACCACCACCACCATGATAACAACATATCTGATTTCATTCTTGTTACCTTCGGGCGATATTATTCAACTTTGGAGAGACTTCAAGTTGCAGGAATTATGATAGTGTTAGCCAAAGTGACTCAGTGTTATGCATGCATTTATCATTTACTTATTTATTCGCTTGATTATTTACTACTATTTTTGCTATAATTTATGGAGCTGTGATAGGCCTCCATCTCACAATACAGCGTGTAGTCAGCAGCGATACAGAGGCCATACAACTTCTCCTATAGCTTCATGTTTCAGAACTTAGCGTCAAAAACTGGGGGCATGTCTGCATTTTCTAGTTCTCAGTTTCTACTCCTTTATTCCAATGACGTGTTTTCCTTTTAACTACTCCTACCTCCAGACGATTTTATTCAGCTTAGGGGAAACTTTTTGATTTGGAGGGGTTAGATATAGCCTTCAATAAGCCTTTCACTCCTAGAGATCCTTCTTTGGCTGAATGAAATCGTCGGGAGGCAGCAAGAATAAACTAAAAATTGTCACTTGATGGAAGGGGTAAACAACTGAATCCTTAGATAACACCCCTTTTCTATTAAGCTCCATGAAATACTGGGAAGTGAGCTGGAGAGAGAAAGGGTTTGTCTCGTCACTGCCATGGCGTCTGTTATCTTATTCTGATCATCAACAGACTATTTTACTCTACATAAGAACGATCCATAATAGTGAAAGTTTTAATAAAGGTTAGGTTATACTCTTGCATCTCGATACTTCCCTCCTAATGTGGACAAAATAAGAAGTCAACAAGAATAAGAGAAAAACAATTCCTTGAGCTGAACGGCTTATAATGCGCAGAGCAAAAACTTGGTAACGCAATAACATCTAGGTAACGCCAACTAACGCTTGCGTATAAACGACGCTTCATTACCACACAAGCGACATTGTTTTGTGCCGGAGCAACGCAATTTCAGCCAGACATAACTTCCCATTAGGTTTAACATTTCCACAAGCTGCAAGGAAATGAGTTGAAAATTCTCCCTTAATGCGCTACTCCTTCGCGTTCCCAAGAGGCTCTCATCTCGTTGGCTCATAGAAGGAGGGAGGGGTTAAGATGGGGGCTGGGGGGGTTAAGAAGGGGGGCTCAGGGGGCAGAGAAAAGGGGGGGGCTGAGGGGGGTAAGAAGGGGAGACTAAGGGGGGTAAGAAGGGGAGACTGAGGGAGGTAAGAAGGGGAGCTGAAGGGGGTTAAAATGGGAGCTGAGGAGGGAGATAAGAAGGGGCTGAAGGAGGTGAGAAGGGGGGATGAGGGGGTAAGGAGGGGAAGTTAAGGAGGGGGCTGAGAGGGGGTAAGAACTGGGACTGAGGGGGTAAGGAGGGGGTCTGGGAGGGAGTAAGAAGGGAGGTTGAGAGGGAAGAGTAAGGGGGTCTGAGTTGGGTAAGGTGGGGAGGTAAGGATGAGGGGCTGAGGGGAGTAAGGAGGAGAGGTAAGGAAGGGTCTGAGGGAGATGAGATGGGGGCTGAGGGTGGTAAGAGGAGGTCTGAGGGAGGTAAGAAGGGGGGCTGAAGGGGTAAGGAATGATTGTGAGGGAATGTAAAGAGATCTGTGGGGGATATGTAGGAGGGCTGAAGGACGTAAGAAGGGGAGCTCAGGGGAGGAGGTAAGAAGGGGCGCTGAGGAAGGGGTAAGGTGGCAGGCATAAGGAGGGAAGTTAAGGGGGACATGAAGTGAGGGGGAGGCAAGGAAGGAAGGATTCTGAGGGGGAGGAGTCAGGAGTGGAGCTGAGGGGGGAAGTAAAAAAGGGTGCTGAGGGGGATAAAAAGATGGGATGGAGGCTCTCACTCGATCTTGGTAGCAGAAGGAGAGGGAGGACAGGAAAGACCCGCTCATTGACATACTTCTCGAGATGGGTGAGTGGCTTATTTTGATGACAAAGGGAGCATTATCGACCCCCGGACCTCCCTGTCTCCCTCCCCCTCGTGCGTCGTGTGCCTCTTATGGTTAATTATTGAGCAACTCGGAGGCAGAAGGGTGACCAAGCAAGTGAAATTGAGTTCTGAGGTAAATGTGGTTAAATATTGTGTTTATTTCTTCTGAATACCATTAATTCCAGCCATAGCATTTGTTAACTACATCAGTAAAAACACATTTTTATTTCCTCTTTCGTAAAATTCCTGGGTTCGTATTCATAAAATTTCCTAAGCTTGAGTTGTGTATTAAGATTGCCTGAATATACGCTTGTCTCCACTCGTACAGCTAGAAAATGCCTCCCAATCTAGTTAAATATATCGGTGATATAACACGGGAAGAAAACGACGTGATATTAATCTACCGTTACGGAGATCTGAATAAAATAATATGTGGTTAGAATCCTTTACAAATAAGACCTCGGGTATAAAAGAGCGGCTTGTGCCCTTTCTTTTCAGGACCGGACAAAGGACTTGGTAATGAGTACATGGAATGTAAGAGGAGCGAATGATGAGGTGAAAGAGAGAGAGATTGTCCAGGTGCTTGAGGGTGCGAAAGTGGATGTATGTGGAATAACTGAACCAAAATGGAGAGGAGAAAGTGTGAGAGAATGGGAGTATGGATGGGGTATATGTGCAGGAGTAGGTGAGAATGAGAGGGCAAAGGAAGGAGTATGTATAGTTGTGAGTAAAAGATGGAAGAGGAGCATAAGACAGTATGGATCAGTTGGGTCAAGGATTGTGTGGGTAAAGTTGAAAGTTGGAATACAAATGTGGGCGATTGTGTGTGTGTATGCACCAACGCAAGATCGTGCTAGAAGAGTAAGAGAAGAGTTCTGGACAAATGTGGAAGTGTGCATGGAAAAGTTTGGAAGGAATGAGAGAGTGTTTTTGATTGGTGATATGAATGGTAAAGTTGGGAATGTGAAGGTGGATGGAATAGTTGGTGAGTGGGGTGTGCCTGCTGAGATAGATGAGAATGGGAGTGCGTTAGTGGACATTTGTGCTGGGAGGGGGTTGGTGATAGCCGATACCCTCTTCAGGCATAAAATGATCCACAGGTATACATGGCGAGTGATGAGAAGGGTGGGTGGTGAACTGAATGAAACGAAGGCAATGATTGATTATGTGTGTGTGGATGAAAGGATGCGATGTGTAAAGGATGCAAGAGTGTATAGAGGTTGGGGGAGTGGACTTTCTGACCACTACTTGGTGGTGGCCAGAATTAGAATGCAAGTAAGATGGAAGAATAGAAGAAGGGAAAGACGAGAGGAAGGAGTAGTTGCAAGGAGAGTGGAAAGGTTACAAGAGGATGAGAAAAAGGCAGAGTATAAGAGAGAAGTGGAGGAACGATTGGGCAAATATGAATTGGAGCAGATGGGAGACGTGGAAGGTGTGTGTAAGATATTTACAGAAGAAATATGTGCAGCATGTGATGTGGTGTGTGGAAGGAAGAGAAGACGGAGGGGGGTGCAAGGAACAGCGTGGTGGACTGAAGAGGTGAAACAGGCTGTGGCACAAAAGAAGAAAGCATACAATGAATGGATGAGAAATAGGGGCGTGGAAGAAGTTGAGAGGCGGAAGAGAGAGTTATATGTGGAAAGAAAGAGAGAGGTGAAAAGATTAGTAAAAGAGAGTAAGAAGAGAGTGGATGAGGAATTTGGAAGGAATTTGAGTGTAAAGTGGAGGGACTGTAAGAAAATGTTCTGGAGAGAAGTGAAAAGAGTAAGACAGGGTGGAAGTGAAGTTAGCAGGGTAGTGAAAGATAAAAATGGTAGATTACTAGTCGAGAAGGGAGAAAAAGTGAGCAGATGGAGAGAACACTTTAAGGAATTGTTGAACGTAGAGGATGGAAGTAATGCGAGTATAAGTGGCTGGGGAATGGCTGGGAGAAGGAGAGAGGTGAGAAGACAGGAAGAAATCAGTAGGATAGAAGTTGTGGAAGCAATGAAGAAAGTTAAATCGGGGAAAGCCCCAGGAATTGATGGAGTGTGTGGTGAAATGCTGAAGCATGGGGGAGAGATAGTAGTAGAATGGATGTGGAAGATGTGCAGACTGGCCTGGGAGGAAGGTAGAGTCCCGGTGGATTGGAAGTCTGGTATAATTATTCCCTTGTACAAAGGAAAAGGGGAAAAAGAAGTGTGTGGTAATCATAGGGGCATTTGTCTTCTTAGTATAATAGGAAAAGTGTATGGTAGGATACTTATAGACAGAGTTAGAGAAAGAACAGAGAAATTAGTTGGAGAAGAACAGGGAGGCTTTAGGAAGGGAAGAGGTTGTGTAGATCAGATATTCATTCTTAGATCTTTAGTGGAAAAGTTTCTAGAGAAGGGAAAGAAGTTGTATGCGGCTTTCATGGATTTGGAGAAAGCATATGACAGGGTGGATAGACAAGGATTGTGGAAAGTGTTAAGAATATATGGAGTAGATGGGAAGTTGTTGAATGCTGTGAAGAGTATGTACGATGGTGCGAAGGCTGCAGTGCGTGTGGATGGTGAACTAAGTGAATTTTTCTCTTTGAAAGTTGGTTTGAAACAGGGATGTGTCATGTCTCCATGGTTGTTCAATCTGTACATGGATGGGGTAATAAAAGATGTACAAGGTAGGGTAGTGGATGTTGGAGTGGCCCTGGTGAGAGAGGATAGTGTTTGGAAACTCCCTGTACTGTTGTTTGCAGATGATACTGTGTTGTTGAGTGAAGACGAAGGGGAGCTGCAAGGCTTGGTGGATGAGTTTGAGAGAGTGTGTAGGAAACGGAATCTAAAGGTGAATGTAGGGAAGAGTAAAGTGATGGTCTTTGAGAGAGGTAAAGTTAGTGAATGTACAGCGAGGTTGGATGGTGAGGAATTGGAAAATGTGAGTACGTTTAAGTACTTGGGTAGTGTGATGAGTAAGGATGGAGGTTTGGAGGGTGAAGTGCTTGAAAGGGTACAGCAGGGAAGAAAGGTTGCTGGTTCTTTGAAAGCAGTGATAAGAAACAGGGAAGTGAGCATGGAAGTGAAAAAGTTACTATATGACAGTATTGTGATACCAACTCTAACGTACGGAAGTGAAGCTTGGACATTGTTGGAGGGACACAAGTCAAGAGTGAGAGCAGTGGAAATGAGTTATTTAAGAGGAGCCTGTGGAGTCACGTGAAGAGACAGGCTGACGAATGAGGATATAAAGGAGCGTTGTGGTGTGGATGTGGATGTGATAGGAAGCGTTATGAGGAACACACTGAGGTGGTTTGGCCATGTGGAAAGGATGGAGGGTGAAAGACTGACGAAGAGAGTGTATGTGAGTGAGGTGGAGGGGGGAAGAGGGAGGGGGAGGCCGAGGATGAGATGGAGGGATGGGGTGGAGAGGTATATGAGAGAGGGGGGGGGGTGAGTTGGGAGCAGGGAAGTGAAATGGCGGGGGACAGGGCGACTTGGAGGCGATTTGTTTGTGGCCACCCTAAACGGGATTGAGGCGTCTGGCAATAGATAGATAGATAGATAGAATAAACTCACGCCACACCCGTGCCGGAAACTTACATTGGTAATCTTCACAGGCTGTATTGCTCCCACCACACCCACTACTATCCCAGCCTATCCTTCCACTCCAGTCCACTTACCCCAGTCTTTTTCAACTCCCTACCCCTATATCGAACTTAAGAAATCTGCTCCTAACGCCAACTCCAACGCCAATGCGGCCCCTCATATAACGCTCATTTTCACAGGCAGTAGTCGTCTCGCCCTACCCATCACACCATCCCCAATCCACCCACCCGGCCCACTATTTCCCACCACTCCATCATTATTTGCTCGCCCACCATTGACTGGCATCTTACCTGCTTACCTACAGCACACATTTTCCCAGCAAACATATCCTCTGTCACAATGGTTCTAAAACCTTTTCGGCCATGATAATTCAACGATAAGTCATTCTGATTCCCCCTCTCTAAATGTATTACACCTTTCACATTACTCCTTTCATAGTTACCATACACGATTTTTTTTTTCCAGGATAACTTTCTGCATCCCCACATTTCGTTACCCCATAAGGATATCGAGGCACTACCTTAAGATCGCCTGCTCTAACATGTCCCACTATCAACCACTATTCCAGTCCATTCCGCTCGCCCTTGTCTGCCCACCCCATCCATTTACACTCTGTTATTGTGAACATCATGACACTTTCAACTACCTACTGACTGAAAGGCCTACATTCTCAAAGTACCCTAGAAACCACATGCTAAGGCTGATAGTGTTTGGGTCAGAACTTAAGATAATGTTGTGTTTGCACTTTGCACGTGTAAATTGTGTATGCAAACTGTCTGTCGTACAGTAGCTCCCAAAAGTATCTTTAAAAAAAAGTACTATACATTCTGACACAATGGACGATGTATCTGACACGTGTTGCGTGAAGCGGCAACAAAATTGGTAGCCCTGCATGCTGGGGAGTGGTTGCCATACACCTGTATATGACCTGGGATTGTATATACCGTTTTCTTTCTAATGTAATACTAATCACTTTGTCATATGTAGATATATTTGATGTTATAATGATGACAAAGACTAGTTTTAACATAGGCACGGTTACCCTTTCTATGGTTCACCAGTAATGCTTTCACGAGTGCCAGCACAAGGCTATCATCACTCTAGATAAATAGTATACAAGCTTTCCCAGAACTGATATATTTTGAGAAAGTGTTTATATAATATCTGTGATTATGACTCGGAGATATATGACACCCAGTATAATATGAACGGCACAAAAATATTAGAGAGACAGGTAGAGGTAAACGAAATGTAAAGACAGTAACTTAACCTAACTGAAACTAATCCCCAGAGCAGCGTATAAACTCATGTAACTGATACACCAGCCGTATTGTGGAGGTGACATGCGAGATTCATTCTTATATTGAACATTATATGTAAAATAAATACAAGGTAAGGTTGAACACACTCTGGGGGCTCCTTTTATTCATTTAATAACCACTGTATCCACCGCCTGCATCCAGACCTCTGTTCAATCGACGCGACACCTACTATGAAGCTGTTCCATTCACGTAACGAAACACCACAATACCTTCCGAAACCGAGATATCGCCACATTCGGGTAGTATGTATAATAATGATGTGTGGTTAAAATTGTCCTACATGCAGACCGTATAGGCTATTATTAACCTCTGCATTGGTAATCTATTTGTAGCTGTGATAACGAAAGAACTGTGATGGGTATTTTTCTCATACTGTTTAATAATCTGAGTTTCATTTATATTCAAAGGGGGCTGGGTGACTCAATGGTGGCGTGCGCTCAAGACCATGAAGTATTCGAGCCCCACCTGGGTAGCTACTTAGCTGAAAGTTAGCGCTCTCATCACCCTATCAGGGCTATATGGTCTAATACAGGCCTAGCTCGGAGAATTCATTCCTTCATTTATATTCCAACATGACAACTCAGCCCATCGCAGTCAGTATTCGAACATGGTAACTCTGCCCGTCGCAGTTACTATGTTTCCCAAGATGCATTTATCACAATATAATGTGTGTAATGGGTTATAGTCTTTAACACAGAGGTATAAATATTACTGAACTGTCACCATTTACAAGTCGATGGATTTTTGCAGTCACACAGTGGCGTTGATGTGTTTATTAGCAGTACCACCAACGATACCTTACCATGCGTACCAACCGCACCAAGACGACAAGTGGCCGGGAATAATGTTTCATTCTGTTCATTTTCTCATTCTTCGCACCACACTTTAAAGATATTTTTGGGAGCTACTGTATACACAACAAAAAAACTATCGTTACACCTTCTGCGCGATATAAAATGACACACGAATGAAGGTTTTTGATAACAGCCTCCTCCATTGGTATCCCTGCGTGTGTTTGTTGCATATTTATTATAAGCTATATCCATTGCTTCTCCCATGCATATTTCTACCTCGTCCTATTTGGCAACTCACCCACTGTCAGGCTTACCAACCCTAGCGAGACAGCCAGGTTGTTCAGTATGAGACACATCGGACCCCCCTGTAACGACAGTTTTTTTGCTGTGTGTACCTTCTTAAGATAAATAAAAAGAATGAACAGTGAAATTTGCTTGCGAAGATTATGAAAGCAAATAATAATAATAATAATAATAAATGGAAGTAATGTCCGTTGCACATAATCTCGTGTTGAGAGAAAACTACATTGCTGAGGATAAGCTAAATAAATCTTCCTCATCGCAGCCAACACTTTCCTATAACGTCCTTTACCTTCTACTCTGCCTGCCACGAGACCATTTTAATTGCTTAAATGGGACTTGCGGAACTAGATTTTTTTGTTTTGTTTATGTGTCCAACTCTGGGCAAAGGCTTCAGGGCCTATATCGCGGGGGCAGTAGCCTATCCCAAGGCCCAGTAGTCCTCCTACACCTCCACACGTCACCACTTCGGCGCTAACACCCACCGTCCATATTGAGTACATGCTAGGGCTGTCTCATACAGGACTATTGTACTGGTATCAGCGGAAGTACTTTTATGACATGTCGGCGGGTCATCTTGTAGATCAGGAAAGTCTGTTCTGTATGAAATTCAAATCCTTAAACTGTTCCCTGCCCCAGTCGGGATTCGAACCTGGGTCCATCAGGACTGCAGGCGCCTCTCTACCGATTCAGCCACCGCCTCCCCCCTAAATGCTTCGATATGGCCATGAACCTTATTTAACCGCTCATCTGCACCAAACTGTCTATCAAACCGATAGGAACACAAATAGGACTTCACTGTGGAGAGGGGTTAACAGCCCCTCACATTCAGCAGCAGCAGCAACAACAACAGAGACAGCAACAACAACAAACCCACAACCACAACAACAACAACAAAGGAATACGTTAATTAATTTTCAAACAATAATCCATTATTGATTCAGTCCTAGGGCGAATTTTGTATTATAATCTTGCAGTCTCCGGATAATATTATGTAACTTGGGGAGAATATGACATTCACTGATTCCTTCCCTAACACTGTATATGGCTAGTGAGGGAGTGATCGCCCTCTACCTACACAGATCAAAAGCCCTCGGGAGCAGGGGGGTGGTTGCTTTCTCAGGCAGAGGAACTCCTTGAGAGTGAAATGGCTGGGAAGCATGCCGGCACGTGACTGGCTACAGCATAGCTGGGTCTTTCGGGTGTGGGCAATCAGGCAAGTTAGCTGCCTACTGCGACTGCAACACAATGGCGAGGTGTTCAGGAAGTTAGCCAAAGAAACCTTGATGGACTCTGAAAGAACAATAATGGCCCCCAGTCCCGTGCAGCCCTTAAATGGGCAGGGGGTGCTAAGAATCTCACGGTTGCCTCAATTACAATCTAATTCCTTTGTCAATGCAAAAAATACAATTAAAATTGGTAACTGGAATGTGAGAACGCTAAATCATGACGGTAAAATCGATGAGTTAGTGAAGGTTTTTCAAAATTACGGACTTGATATTTGTGCTCTGACAGAAACTAGATTAACTGGAGTCGATAAGTTGGATTTGGAGGATGGTATACGTTTATTGATATCTGGCCGACAGGACGGAATGCATTATCAGGGAGTAGGATTGTTGCTGGGTTGTAAGGCAAATAAGGCTTTATGTGAGTGGGATCCTATAGATGAGCGATTGTTATACGCACGGTTTAAATCAAATCATGGCAACATCAGTCTGTTTGTGTGTTATGCACCTACTAATGATGCACTCGATGAAAGGAAAGACACATTTTATGAAAAGTTGCAAGAAGGAGTAGGAAGGGTACCTAGACATGATGTTTTGATCTGCGTTGGAGACTTTAATGCAGTAATGGGCTGTTCAAATGAGGGATTTGAGGCATGTATGGGTTAGATGGGAGTTGATAGTAGGATGAGTGAAAACGGAGTGAGGTTTGGAAGCTTCTGTCTAGCAAATGACTTAGTCATCGGGGGCACACTCTTTCAGCATTGCAATATACACAAGACAACTTGGGTGTCGCCGTGTGGAAAATATAAAAATCAGATTGATCACATCGCTATCAGTAGGAGGCATAGAAGTTCTCTGCTAGATGTTCATGTTAAACGGGGAGCGGATATTGGTAGTGACCATCAACTCAGCATTGCAAAAATAAGGTTTGAACTTAAAAATCAGAAGAAGGAAAAATCTGGTGTTGGTAGATACGATATTGTTAAGCTTAGAAGGGAAGGAGAAGAAAAGGAGGAATTCAGATTAGAATGCAGAAATAGGTTTTTGGTGTTGGAAACGTTGGAAGAGGGGGAGAGAAGTGTAGATGAGATGTGGGAGGATGTGAACAAAGTTTTGCATGAGACTGCTGAATGTACGATTGGAAGGAAACATAGCTTCAGGAGAAAGAAATGGATATCAGAGGAAACGTGGGATATGATAAAAAAAGAGAGGTGAGGCTAAATTGAGGAGTGAGATGCAATGCGTTGATGAACAAGAGATTGAATTAGCAAGAGCTGCGTACTGGAGTTTGAATTCAGAAGTAAGAAGGTTAGCTAGGAGAGATAAAAGAAGATGTGTAGATGAAAAGGTTGCAGAGACTGAAATCTTAATAAACAAAAATGATGGACAGAGTCAAAGAATAGCATATGCATCGATTAGAGAACTGAGTGGTAATGCAGGTAAACGCAAGGAAATACCAGTTAGAGACAGGGAAGGAAATTTATTGACCAAAGATGGAGATATTAAAAATAGATGGAAAGAGCATTTTGAGACAGTTCTTAATAGACCAATACCACCAGAAGAGGATATACCGTCTGCTCAGGAAGATTTAAATATAGAAACAGGAGAGTTGAGGCTTGCAGAAGTGGAGAAAGCAGTAAAACAGTTAAAGAATAATAAGGCAGCAGGGGAGGATGGTTTATTTCCGGAAATGTTTAAAGTGGAGGGGGATAGATTAATAATGATCTTGACCAAGCTATTCAATAAGATATGGGTGACGGGGTTACTACCATCAGTTTGGAAGAATAGTGTAATTGTTAAAGTTCCGAAGAAGGGAGACCTGAGTGAATGTGGTAATTGGAGGGGAATCTCTTTGTCACCGCTAGCTTTGAAAGTTTTCAGTAGAGTGTTGTTAAATAGGTTGGAGCCAGTGGTTGAGGGTATTCTGAGGGATGAACAGGCTGGTTTTAGAAAGGGACGTGGTTGCAATGATCAGATCTTTATAGTTAGGCATTTGATGCAGCAAGTTAATGAAATGAGAGTACCGTTAAGTCTTTGTTTTGTTGATTTTGAAAAGACTTTTGATAGTGTTTCGAGAGAGACTATGGGGAAGATCATGAGACATTATGGAATACCAGAGGAGTTTGTGAGGGTCATTATGAACATGCATGAGGACACATTTTGTAAAGTGATGGTTGATGGTTGTCTGAGTGATTCGTTTGAAGTCAAGTCCGGAGTAATTCAAGGTGGTGTTCTATCGCCTTTACTATTTATATTGGTCATTGATTACATTATGAAACGCGTTGGAACAGAAACCGGTGCAGGTATACTTTGGGGAGAGAACAGGAAACTTTTGGATTTAGATTATGCAGATGATATAGTTTTGATTTGTGATGGGCCAGAAGAGATGCAGAGAGTGTTGGACTGTTTGGTGAGTGAAGGTCGCAAGGTGGGTTTGGTTATTAATTGTGGAAAAACTGAAATAATCAATATGAATATGGAAAATGCGCAGGAATGTGTAATTGGAGGTATGGTTGTAAAGCAAGTTGACAGGTTTAAATATTTAGGTACTTATTTAGCCAAGGATGGTTCTTTGAACTTTGAATTCGAGGAAAGGTTAAAGAAGGCTAATCAGGCAATGGGAATGCTTAAAAATATTTGGAATAATAACAATTTCTCTGTGCATACAAAAATCAAACTTTATAAGGTGATGGTTAGGAGTATCTTAATTTATGGACACGAGTCTTGGTACAGCACAGTGACTATGGAAAATAAATTCTTGGTGTTTGAAAATAAAGCACTTAGAAGAATATTAGGAGTTAAGTGGTGGGAAAGGATACCAAATAGTAGAATTAGAGAAATAACGGGAGTGCAGCCGATCGATGAATATGTTAGATTCTCACGATGGAAGTGGCTAGGACATGTGTATAGGAGACAGGGAATAGTACGAGGTACACCAGGGTGGGTGGCACTTGGTAGGAGAGGTAGAGGAAGGCCAAAAGAGACGTGGGTGAGGACAATGAGACGGGAAGCTGGAGATGAGTGTTGGGGAGATCTTGAGGAGTTAGCACAAGATAGGATGTGGTGGTGTGAGTTCATCGAGGCCCTATGCATCCCCGAGGGTGCTACAGGAAATGATTGATTGATTGATTGGGGATGGCAAGAATGAAGTAAATATAAACGTCCTCGACTTGAAGGAGTTTAATTGCGATTAGACCTAACGTTTTCAGTATGTGTGTGTGTGTGTGTGTGTGTGTGTGTGTGTGTGTGTGTGTGTGTGTGTGTGTGTGTGTGTGTGTGTGTGTGTGTGTGTGTGTTTATATATCGAACTATATTATTATTTATGTAGAAAGACCTTTCCCGATAAGAGTTAGAAAAAATCTCCCACTGCCCCACCGATGAAGATACTTAAACTCTATTTTTGACACACCAAAAGATTTTATTTTGACCAAGGAAGCCTTCTCGTACTGAACTGGGTACAAACTATCTACATTAATCCCTTCAGTATGATGAGAATATTTCCTTCTTCTACAACCAGGCGATTTTATTTTGACTGGTGGGAAAATCTCTTAGTAAAGGTGTGTGAGACTATCTTCTGTAATCTGCTTTGTAATGTGACATCGTTCTGAAAATTACTCTTGTCAAAGCCAGACGATATTATTTAGGTTAGAGAGTGTTTTTCCTGATGAAGAAGTGAGGACCATCAGAGCGTAATCAGGAAGAGAAATTAATGGCTCAAGAAAATGAAACACTGAAAGCAAAATACAAAACAACAATAGTAAAGAAGTTGCATTAGCAGTCAGTGTAAGAAAAACACTAGCCATAATCATCATCATCATAATCATCATCCTCTCAACCCTAATACCACCAGACGATAGATGGGGTGGAATAAAAAAACAAAGATAATACGTGGGAGAACCACCATACCTACAAAAGAAAACAAGGTGACAAAAAGAGAAAATAAAAAGGATAATAACAGTAATATAACACACAAGGAAACAACATGAGAATGGATCCAGGAGCAAAGAGAAGGCTTAAAAATGGGAGAACTATCAAACAGGACTAGCAAAATAGGTTAGGCTAGAACCACAAACAATGAAATAGAAAGGAAAAAAAGGGAAAACAAAACTGTGAGCAACATGAAAGAAGAGGATGGTGTGACATCAGAAAAAGAAAGAAAGCATATAAGAGAGAGAGAGAAAGCCATCAAGCCACGTGAGAAAACAATATTCCTCATGACCTCACCCTTCACTGTAAAGCCTGAAGCTGAACAGCAAATGCACTGCAAGCCGGAAATTGCAAGTTATGCCAACCGCAAAAACATAACAATAGGTGGAATTTCGGTACGAAATGACATCCACACACACACAAAATATAAACACATGCACATTCACATAGACATTACATACACAGTCAGAGAGAGAGAGAGAGAGAGAGAGAGAGAGAGAGAGAGAGAGAGTGAGAGATCGCATAGTTGCAGAAATAACTAGGTTGAATAGGTTATGATGCATCTAAATTTATCCCAGTCAGATCTGTTGTCCAATTTTACTACTGTGTTTTGCATAACGCCAGACAATTCTCTGTGTAGTAAAGACTCTAGCCAGGCCTGGGATTTTGCAGTCCTAATATTTTTCATGTTCAACAGTAGGCGATTATTACTAACAAAAGTGAGTATTTGGAATGCGAAAACATAGCTTTTAATGCAGTTCGGTTAAAGTTGGTTTCATTTTTAGCTATTGTTGATATTTTAAAGCACACTATTTAGCCAGGGTCGACATTCCCCCTCAGCGTCCCCTTCCTGCACTGATGGACACCCAAATCCTCCATATTAATAGCGTTGCAGAGCGGTTATAACACAAATTCCAAAGTCATCAGCTTGCCAGTCACACCATAAATAAAGCCAAATCCAATTCATTGTTCTGAAACCGTCACAGGGTGAAGGGGAGGGGCGGAGTAACAAAAACAATATAAATGATGATGGGATGTTAAATGGACTCGTAGGGCCGTTGGTGGCGGGGATAAAATAAATGTATATGCAGCGAGGGAAAACGGAAGTGGAGTTAACCAGGGGCGTTTGCTATGTCCTTTTTTATTTATCAGTTATTTTTATGATTCTGTAAGTGTTGTGAGGTGGAGCCAAGATTTCAAAGGAGGAGGAAGAATTAGGTCTGTTTTAAGGCTAGTCAATCACACTGACACTGCCATTTAGGACAAACAATCTATCATTATTATTTTTTTGCTAAGTTCAAATTTTCCTTTATAGTACAGCTGCAGCGGGAGAGATAAATTGTCCAAGAGTCTGATCAGCCCGAAAAGCGACCTCAGGTTCTTCCATTTGAGAGCTAGATGTGCTAACCCATGCAGCAAGAGCTCATCTTTCAAGGATGGTAAACGGATTCAAATGGCTGTTGATGGTGGAACTAAAACAAATATACAGGAAGGGAAAATGAATTAACTCCTTCAACGACGTATTTTACAGCCTCCTCTTCCGACTTCTGGATGATTTTATTCAGTTTAGGGTTAATGTCTCGAAACGGAGGAGTTAGACGTTTCTTTAAGTAACCCTGTTTTTAGTAGAAGATCTGCCTTCCTTCAATAAACAAAAACGTCTGGTGGTAGTTTGTTTTTACAAAATGCCACCAGACGAGGGGGAGGGGGAGGTTGAGGATGAGATGGAGGGATGGAGTGGAGAGGTATATGAGAGGGAGGTGTGAGCTGGGGATGAGGGAAGTGAAATGGCAGGAGACAGGGCGAAATGGAGGCGATTTGTTTGTGGCCACCCCTTACGGGATTAAGGCGTCTGGCAATAGATAGATAGATAAATGGTCTGGTGGTAGTTAGGTTAAATTGAAAAAAAAGAACTTCATCGGGTTGAAAGGGTTACCCATTCCATCTGATAATAACCCTATTCCTAAATCACATTAATGATCTCATATCTGTCACCCATAATCCCGTCCATTCATATGCAGATGACTCAGCACTTCGCATTTCATTCACACTTAAACACCTATTCACAAAGTTTAATATCTCTAACTTACAACTCAGTACAGCAATCTCCGTAAAGCAAAACTTATTTAAGATTACTGAATGGGAACAAAATAACATTGTCTCTTATCGCGCTACAAAAAACAAACATAAACAGTTTACTAATAGACAGATACTGCCTGATTTATGCTACTGATATTCTTACCTCTAAATATTGAAATTCTCGGCGTTCCACTTAACAGTGCCCTTAGTTGGACCTCTCATGTTAGATCACTTGCTAAAACCGCTTCAAAGAAACTTGGATTATTGTACAGAGTCCGTAACTTCTTCACTGACAAACAGTCATGTGCGCTCTCAGCTGAAATAATGCTCACCCTTGTGGAATGGGTGTGGAGAGGTTGCACTAAAACACCTCTACAAAATTCAGAACAACGCTGTCAGAATCATTAATAACCCTACTACTACAAATGAACTACCTCCCCTACAAGTAAGAAGGAATGTTGCCTCCCTTGCATCATTTTACAGATATTTTTATGGCATTTGCCATAAAAGTATCTGCAAAATATTGCTCAGACGAAGTTGCATCCATTGTGCCACGTCTCCATGCCTTCCCCCGCGCTACACGGGCAGCTCGTAGCGCTCATGACTGAACTGCCACACTGCCATATTGCAAAACTTCTGCCCATCAGAATTCTTTTATTTCTCGAACTGCATCTCTTTGGCACTCGCTTTCCCATAGTGGGTTCCCCCAAACTTCAAGCTACGAGTGTTCAAGTCCAACTGGTACAGATTTTTTTATGAATGGAGGACATCTGTAGTCTAGTGTATGGATTATTTTTTGTTTTACCTTCCTCTGTTCTGTTATAGAAAAAAAAAAAAACTTTATTGTAACCCCCATCTGACGATTATGCTCATCTTACGAGAGAAACCTGGTAGCTGATTGACTCATGAAGGCTGTATCTAACCCCTCCAGTAAAAACAATAAAAAGCTGAGCCTAATCTGAATAAAGTCATCATGAGAGTGTACGAAAAAAAAGATAGTTCTGTGGCTGAAGGGGCAAATTAGGGGGGCGTGTTTCCCTTTCCCATTTATATTATATTTATTTTTGTACGGGTGTGTGTGAGTGAGAGAAAGTGTGGATTTCGAGGGGCCTGGATGGTGTGTCAGTGATTGTGTACCCCATTTCACTGGCCAAGCTTTTTGATGGTTCTCCAGGTTTTGTGGTGGCTCCTTCCTTGTTTACGGATCCCACCTCATTCCAGTTTTTCGTTGGGAATTGGGGTTGGGATGACGATGATGATGATGATGATGATGATTAAAATGACTGAGTGCTTGATGATATGGTTATGATGATGATTTAATTTTTCTTTCAGTGGTCAGAGATATTCACAGTTAGGTACAAGAAGCTGAGGGAGGAGGCTGAGAGACGTGTAACAAGAGTGAAGGAGTAGGTTGTAGGAGGAAGGACTGTACAATAAACGCGGGAAGAAAACTAAGGGAGTCAGAAGTAGATTAGAATATTCTAAGATTGAGAAATTAAATATTTCAACATTCAAGTTTGTGCATTGCTAATACAAGTTTTCTATTACCGGTCATACATTTTTGCTGTCTTTATGTTAAATAAGAGCGATATATCTTACCCCGAGTGAGGATATGATGGGCTCTGTCTACCATAATTTTCAGAGCGATTGGTGTTTCCAGAGCTTAACAAAATCGTTTGAAGGTAGGAAGAATGAAAAGTAGATGTCGTCCTAGGGCTGAAGACACACACACACACACACACACACACACACACACACACACACACACACACACACACACACACACACACACACACACACACATACACACACACACGCATATATATATATATATATATATATATATATATATATATATATATTTTGCAGATCCTTAAGAGGAAGGATATTCCTTTTAACGGTAGAGCTGGAGGGAGAGAGAACGATGGAGGGAGGAAGGGTGGGCGATGGAAGAAGGTCGCTAAATCAGGATCAGAGTATTTGTGGGGGAGATGGAGAAGGGCGCATTTGGGGATGGAGAAATAGGGGGAGGGGTGGGGAGGAGTGAGGTTAGAATATTCTGAGGCGAAGTAAGGAGGAGCTGGAGAGATGTGGGCACATTCAATGGCGGTGGAGCAATCATAAGGGAGGCGAGAACGAGGGGGATACAGCGGCAATCAGTAATAATCCCTTTACATGTCTGGGGCTCAGTAAGAATATGGTGAGATTCCATCCCCTCCAATCAGTTTGAATATTAATGGTTAGTTAGCCATGTGGAGGCAATGGAGAATATAAGACTAACTAGGTGAGTGTGTGTATGAGGTGGAGGGGGGGGGGAGGGCGAAGGGGAGACTGAGGATGAGATGGATGGTTGGGATGAAGAGGTACAGTATATGGAATAATTTGTGAGTTGGAGAGAGAGCAGATTGATGACAAAGGACAGGGTGACGTGGAAGTGATTCATCTTTGACCACCCCTCTTGGGATTAAGGCATCTGGATATAGACAGAGATACTTTAACAAGATTTCACTTGGTTTTGACTGTGTTCAAAGTAAGTGTAAAATAACTCTTGTCATCAACTGCAGTGTCACCGGTAAGAGTTTTATTATAATCCCCTGCCATCGCTGTGTCCCACTTTCATAAAATAATTCATCTCGAACGTCCACGAGTGTCTTTTCTTGTATATACTCGTGTGTACTTCGTTTTGTAATCGCATTTAAATGTTTCATGTAACACCTGTCATCGTCACAGCCGGCAGAGTCTCGGAGAATTTCTTATTGCGTCAGTATGTACAGTCACCATCAAAAGTCTTGTGGCGTCTGCAATATGTCTCTCCATGGCCTTTGAAAATCAGTCTGCTGAACCCGCTGCTGTCGACACTAATGAGATGATTTCGCTACACATCATTACCATCACTGTCATTTGCTGCTGATTTACAACACAGATTTTTAAGGCCCACGGAGAGTGAAGCAAAAGAAGCGACAAAACTCCTGTTGCTGACTGTATATAAGTATTTTAATAAGGCTAGAAGAAGACTTTTGTTCAGCTGAGAAAAATTTTAGCTGACACGAGTGGTCAGCTCGGTAACTCATCCCTAAAATTTAGTTATACACTGAGAAGTTCTTGAAAACTTATCCTTTCAAAGAAAAAAAGATGGGTATGAATTCCTAACCTCACAAGGAAATAACTGAATATGGTAATGAGTATACGAACAATTGTAATAATGATATAATAATAATAATGATAGTAATAATAATAGTAATCATCATCATCATCATCATCATCATCATCATCATAATAATAATAATAACAACAATAATACCAACAACTAGTAAGCACTCACTGAGCACATACCTCCGCTAATGCGATTGCCATTAAAAAGAATCCCGATCCGGATCCGTGGAGGTATTGTGTGGAATACAGAGGATCCGGATCCGCCCCCAAATTTCATCAATTGTTCCTTGACCCATGGCCCATTTTTCCAAAGAATTTTATTGAAATTCCTGACAACTCTTGGAGGTACTGTGCAGGATACATAGGATCTGGATACGGATCCCGATCCGCCTCAAAATTTAATCAATTCTTTCTTGGCCCATGGCTCACCGTCCCACAAAATTTCATTGAAATTCATTTGAGAACTTTTGGAGATATTGTGCAGGATACTCTGGTCCCGGATCAGGATCCTCCCCCAAATTTAATCAATTCTTTCTTGTCCCATCGCCCACCCTTCCACAAAATTTAATTGAAATTCATTGAGAACTTTTAGAGATATCGTGTGGACAAATAAACAAACGGACAAACATAGGTGAATACATAACCTCCTCCAACCAAGTTGTGGGGGGTAACAACAACAACAACAACTGCCAATGCTGTAAATTTAACCGAATGGAATTTGCAGAGGGCACTGAGGAGAAATTTCGAACATGAAAGTGAAGTTTGAAATTTGAGGTTTTTGTAAGACACTGGTAGGAAAGTAGGAAGTAAAAATGTTTTGGAATTTAAACATACGATGTTTCTATATTGGGTTGGAGCCCCTCAAGATTTCTTCCAATTAAGCCGAGCGCTCAAAGAGACGCTAGTCCTTTGATGCTTCCAGTATTTCCCTGGCAGAGTTGAAATTTCACTTTGGGTGGACTTCAGGCACCCAGACCAGAGCTGCCTCAATTTAACATAGCACCAAAGTGGGGAATGAGTGCAGGAAGAAGAGACAGACCAAAATATAACGTGAAGGGACGAGGATGAAGGGTGTATATGAGGGAGGGTGATGTACATGGAAAGAAGGGGTTGACCAAATGTGTGTAGAGAAAAGGAGCTGGAGAATATATGAGATGGATGGGTAAGGTTGAGGAGTATGCAGTACTTGTAATTGCGAGAAAGGATGATGGCTGCATGAAGAGAATAGGCACATTTTATATATGGTGAGGAGATAGGGTTAAAGTGTTTGTAGGCGGGGAACAGCATGATGTGAGAGGTGAAAATAACAGGGTTAAAATGTATACAGAGAGGGGAATAGTGTGCTGTGATATGTGAAAATGATACTGAACAAAGACGAACTATGAGATCATGTCAGATAAGTGACATGTAAGAGACTAGTTACTAGATTCCATAACTGATAGTCTGACGTCTTCGTATTTCATTTGCAAAGTTGAAAGTTGATTTGGGGGGGACTTGAGGCATTCAAACTAAGAACTATCTCAGGAAGAAACGACAAATTGAATATTAAGTAGGAGGACAAGGATGAAGAGGATATGAGGGAGGGCGGTATGGGTTCAGAAGAAACAAGGAATCAAATACATCGAAAAGAGCTTAGATGAGAAGCAAATGAAAGAGAATGGTGTGCCAGGGAAAAAGGGAGCACATCGGTTCTCCCTCATTCAGAAGAGAACAGATCATCGAAAAAAAATCCGTACAAGAGGGACTGGTTTCGCTGGAAGAAGGACACCAACTTCAAGGCAAATGGTTAAAGAGTACGTCAGGGGAGGAAAATATCGTGTGCCGTGGGAGGAGAGAATGGATAAAAGCGACAAGATGGAAAGTCAGTGTTGAGGACTATATGGAGAGTGGTGTAGAAAGAACTGGACGATGAACAAGATGGAGGGGCAATGTTAAAGTGTATTTGGGGTAACGTGTTGTTCCTTTGGTAGATGTAGATAAAAAATAAACTGGAGAGACAAGGTTACGGAGATTATAAGTGAGCATCGTATGTGCTGGGAATAATAAATACACCAAACGTACAGTGAGTGGATAAGGCTGAGGAAATGAGATGAAGGGGCAGGATCAAGGCTGAGAAAGTGAGGTGATGGGGGGAAAGAAGCAGTGTTCAGGAAATGATGAGGTGAAGAGAAAAAAACAATGTTCCAGGAATGATGAGGTGGAGGGAAAGAAGCAAGGTTTAAGGAATGATTAGATGGAGGTATCAAACTGAAACCGCTTTACGAACTATATAGATAGATTTTTATGACGTGAATTAAATGCTGCTGCTGTTGTTCTTTTGTATAGGATGATCGACGTCTCACATCTCTCTCTGTGTAACGCGAATAAAGTGATGGTACTTTATCTAGAATGATTGACGCCTTTCATCTCTCACAATAGTACTGACAAATAATGCTTCCATTTTATTATACAACAGCACCTTCATCAACTTCCAGTATGATAAAGTGTGATGCATACGTACTCACTGGCAAAATAACAGAACTTGAACTAAATGAAGCTTGACTGTGGTTCCATTTGACAAGTTCTTCAGCCCGTGAACGCAACTGATTTTACTGTCATTACTACCACATTATTACCCGTCCCCGCCCAGAGGGACTCGGGGACGGGCATTGTTTTCACTTGGTTTGTCTGTTTGTTTGTTTGCTTGTTTGTTTGTCTCTGTTCTGCTAACAACTTTAAGCGAAAACTACAGGTGCGATTTTGAGTAAAACTGCAGGGATGATGGGCTATGACCCGATCACCTGATTAAATTTCAGAGGAAATACACGACCAGATAATGGAATATTCAGGCTACCGAACCCTCGAACATTACACGGTCTCAGTCTGTTGGCATCAGCATCCGATGCCAGCGCCATCTGTTGTGCTCTGGCTGATTTTGTGTGCGTACTGTACGTGTTTAACTACTGTAGAGTCCCAGATACTGTGGGAACTGTTGTTCTTTCTTCCTTGTAGGGTCTTTTCTTGAAGGTTCGTTCGAACTGAACTCGCCCCGGATCATCACTTAATCTGAAGCCGTACAGAACATGTGCCTAGCCCTGTGTAGGATGGTTAGTTTGGTATCTGATGGTTTTGCGTTCGTCTCCTGGCAGTTATTCGGAAGTCATTCTACACTTGGAGAGATACAGAAACAATTTAATGGTCTTAAACGAAGAAATTGGGAAGGTATCACATGATAACAGGCCCAGGAACAGTCAGGAGCAAAAGTTAGTCGACAGCCCTCTGCCAGAATTGTGTTCTGCCTTCCGTATTTCTCATTCCTCTCAAAATGATTGGGTATATCCTTCCTGATCATACTCTTCTGTTGTGTTGATATTTCTATCACAGAGAAACAGTTCATGTAACACCCTCCATTGCCCCAGCTGGCAGAGAAGTGTCGACGAACTTTTACTTACGACTGTACGTGCATAGCAGTCTTCTGTCCAATCAGTCCAGAAATAACGTCGCGAGGTTAAGTAAACGAGCGCTGGTAAGGAGAACCAGAACAACATAGGAAAGAAATGCAGAAAAAAATTCCATCGGAAAATGTAAGGTTGAAAGTGTTAGAGAATGGTAGCCAATCGCCTCCCTAGATCCATACACACTCAGGCAAGGGCACTTTAAATGCAAAGTTGCTCCCCCATCCGATTAGTTACGAGGCCAGTGTGAGGGAAGGAAGGCGAGAATGGAAGGGTAACTCAAGTGAATGACGCTCCGCACTTTCTCAGCCACTCCATTTACTCTCATTTAATAAAGGAATTGTCTGGACTTCCGTAATTCCTTTCAGTACAATCACGTCTTTCTTACTGATCCTCTCTGTCTCTCCTGGTGACAGCATACAGCTCACAAGAGACTTTTCGAACTTGAGGGATTTGATATAGTCTGTATTTAACCGTTCAGTAATAAGGTGCTCTTACGAACTGAATAAAACCGCCTGGCAGTAGAAAGAACAAGTAAAACTATTGCTGAACTGAAAGGTTTAATCCATACAAGTTCACACACAAAAAGGGGGGATACAATGATTTGTAGCTGACTTTGACGAAGCCAGGAAGCCATTTCATAAGTTAGGCAGCAATCATATGGTCAATAAATGGACGCTTGGTGGCCATGTAAGTGCTTTTACTGGACTACACCAATAAGGGCTTAAATTCGAGGAGGATGTTAGAGTTTACTGATGCCACTGAGAGGCAAGTGATTTGCCACTTACGTCTCATGTTGAGACTAAATGGCATAGCCACTTAACTCCTGGCTATGATGGGATAATAACGGATTAAAGAAGAGAAAAATAATTATCTATTTCTCCAGTACTGTGTGTGTGTTTATGGAGGAAGAACGTCCAGATATTCATCGATTCCAAAGTAATTTAGACAATGGAAGTGAAAATGTGGATACGATATTTAGGAGATGCTTTGTCTCACTGAGCCTGCACGATCATGTGTTGCAACTAAAATCTTTCACCACCACCACCACCATCATCATCATTATCATCACCACCACCAACAACAACAAGAGTCGCGGCAACATTCTTTATTGGTTCATATTAGGACAAGTTCTCTCTCTGTTTTTCCCGCTCTGACCTTGACATATACTCACTACTCACTTGCACCAAAACACTCCTTATTTACAGATTTCATCGTTCCCCTTGTTTTTCTCCTGCCTCTTCCTCCACACACATGGGGTCCTGGCACACTGAGGTCGAAATCGGACATAGGGTAAAATTTTAAGTGGCTCTGGAGCTATCGCAACACATCTTCCATTGAGATTTTTTCTGAACATTACACCTCAGTATCTTCGTGAATGTTGCTGATGCAGACTAAGTTGATAAACGAAATACAGATAAAAAAGAAAATGCCAAGGTGTAATGCAGAAAATAATTCATGACAAAGATGTGCTAACAAACCCCCAAACCACCTTTAATACGATATACATTCTGACGCAAACTGACCGATCATGGCGGGGGTGGGGCGAAATCTGAACTAAGAACATCTCGATTTATTAAATCACCTGCTGGATCAACCATGATGCTGGTGACAGAAACGATTATGCCAAGAACGTTTGCTCTGTGAGACGGGGAGTTCTTATTCAGGCACTTACCCTGGCCTGCAGGATCAGATAATTGGCTCCAAAAAATGAACCGGATTCTAGGTGGGAGAGGTGGCTACTTAGCACCTCTTCCATAGCGATTTTATTATGCACATTGCGCCTAAATATTCTTCTGTATTTTATTAACATCGTTGTAGTACTGACAGTGTTTGCTTCAGTAATATACCGGAGGATACTGAGGTCTAATGTGCAGAATAACTCGCTACGCAAGAGGTGTTACGGACTCCTGAAAAGCCACTTACAGTACAAAACTAAGCTTGATTTCAACCTCAGTGTAACGCAACCCTCAGCTGAGCACAACCCCCAGTCTCGACGTGGCCTTCTTTCTTTTTCACCTTTGTTGGCTGGTGGGAATTAAATCAGGGAGGAACAGTGAGCATTTCCACGGCAGGGAAATAGATAGTAGGAATGTCCTGTGAGAGGAGAGTGTGCAGGGAAGTGACGGGGAGTGTGCAGGGTGAGGGGAGGAGTGAAGAGGGATGAGGGGAAGAAGAAAGTACGTGGGCTGGGGGAAAGAGGTCGGGGGAAGAAGAGAATAGGGGAGGTGTGGGGGAGAGTGCAGTTGAGGGTAAGAGTGCAAGGGGAGAGGGTAGAGGAAGTGATGAGAAGAGTGTAGGGGAGATGAAGGGATGAGTGCAAATGAGGTGAGGAGAAGAGTACACGGGCGGTGAAGGAAAGAGTGCAGGGGGTGAGGGGGTGAATGTAGGGAAGTTGAGCGGGAAAGTGCAGAGGAAATCAAGGGAAGAGTACAGGGGAGGTCAAGGGAAGAGTGTAGGGGAGGTAAGGGTAGGAGTGCAGCGGAGGCAATCGGAAGAGTGCACGGGAACAAAGGAAAGAATGCAAAAGAGATAATGGGGGTGACAGCAGGAGAGGTAAGGGGAAGAGTGCAGGGGAAGTAAGGGGGAAAGTGCAGGGGAGGTAAGGGGAGGAGTGCAGGGGATGAAGAAGAGAGTGCAATGGAGTTGAGAAGAGAGCGAAAGAGGCGAAGCGAAAGGGCTGGTGAAAGAGGTGAGGTAAGAGGGAGAGTGAAAGAGGAGAGGTGATAGGGAGTGTGAAGGCGGCGAGGTGAGAGGGATAGTGAAAGAGGTGAGGTGGGAGGGAGAGTGTTAGAGCCGAGGTGGGAGGGAGAGTGAAAGAAGCAAGGTGAGAGGGAGTGATAGGGGCGAGGTGAGAGGGAGAGTGCACGGTGAGGCGAGGGAACCTTAAGAGTGCAAGGCCTGAGAGTGAACACTGCAGGACTAAAGAGGAAAGGAGGAACGATAAAAGTGAGTTAAAGGGGGAAGAATCGAACATATTGATGCAGACATATACAGTACAGCTGTAAGCGTGCACACAGTACACACAGTCACGGAGAGAGAGGAACAAACATACACGCACAGACACACATACTGGCTGTTAAAAAAAGTACTGGCACACACACACACACACACACACACACACACACACACACACACACACACACACACACACACACACACACACAATCTCAAATACAAAAATACCGTACTTGATGAGGAGCTTCTGGGTCCACCGGTCAAAATTCTTGGTGTAGTATGGAGTGGTTTAATGTGGTGTGGTGGTGGGCGCTGAGGTGTGGGAGAGTGATTTCGTGTGGTGTGATGTGAGAGTTTGATGTGGTGCAGTGTGGTGTGGCATTAGTTGATAAAGTCTACGGGAATGAAGCATATTGTTTAAAAAAAAAACGACATACAAATGACCAGAGCCGCTTCTAGAGATACCTCCACGCCATAAAAATTGCCTGGACACAGCACGAACGAACTGCAAATAAAAGGTCATCATAGTGAACAGATCAATACCGCCAAAATAGCAAAGCAAAAGGTATTTCTCTGCCTGTGAGGTACTTTTTTTTCCTCAGGTGAATCAATTGAATCCCACTGTAGTTTCCCCCCGGCTCCCGGATAAATGAATTTGGCACATCAAGAAAAAACGAGGAAACGAAGATACATTTTTTCACTGGGATTTTGAAGGTGACTTTTTGACTTTACTCTTATTTTTTCCCCTCTCTGTCAGACGCACGCACACACCTACCGCGCACGCACACGCACAGCCCCCCCCCCCTACATACACACCCACCCACACACTCTCCCCCACATACACCCCCACACTCTCCCCCACACACACCCATACACCCTCCTCCCCACACACACCCATACACCCTCCTCCCCACACACACATCACGCAAACACACAATAAATACACAAAACACACACACACACACACACACACACACACACACACACACACACACACACACACACACACACACACACACACACGAAATAAATCGCTAAACCATGTATTTATGTCTAAAAACATAGCCATTTAACAGTCTTAAAAATAAACTACAATAAAAAGACCAACTGAAATCCGTATGCACACAGAAACCATTACACAGCACAGTACAGACTTCCCCTTCTATTCGATGATGATTATGCCATTGTTTTCACAATGTTAAATTTTATTACCAATAATTTACGACACAAACTCCAAAAGGAATTAAATACCTGACATACATCCCACCTGACGTGCTCAATTCCAGACATACTTGATAGATGCGGAACCATCGGGGCATTAATATGTACTTCGCTAAGTGTATGGGAGTGAAGCACCTCGTCTTCGGAAAACCTTAGCGTGTTACTGACAGACAGGGTCGCTCTTTAGGGACGGTCCTGTATCTTGATAAAAATGTAGTGAGAAACAGAAAAAAGTACATACTCTGTTTAAACATCCTCGTCTACACTACATCATTTTGTTACACCTTGTCTACTCCTCCACTGGGGAGGTGTAACACCACCATCAAGGAAAAAAAATAAAAGAAAGGCGAGCCAGAAAATTCCTATGAACATTTTACATACTTCTTTAATGACACGGTCAATGTGACAGTATTTTTATTTTTACTATTACATTATTTTTCAATGTTGACTTTCGAAAAAGGAACGATCATCATCATCACCATCATCATCATCGTCGTCGTCATGAATTTTTTCCCATCCAGTACTTTTTTTTTTTTTTGTATGGGTGCGACCCTGGCCATAAGCATAACAGCTTGTTCCCTTAGGGCCAGCAGCCCTCCTACGTAACATGCACCTCCGTATGTCACCACTTCTGCGCTAACACCCACCTTCCATACTGAATAAATGCTAGTGTTTGTCTCCTACAGGACTGGTGTATTTGTATTAGGGTGTTGTTACGACACGTCGGAGGGACTTTGGTAATTCAGTAAAGTCGACTTTAACGAAATTAACATCATTAAAACTGTTTTCGGCTCCAGCTGGGATTCGAACGAGTGTCCACTGGGAAAGTAGACTATTTCTCTTTCGCCTTGGTAGGATCCATAAAATATGGAAAGAGAAAGAACGAATGTGAGATTACCGTACCCATCGAAATGGGGTAGGCACTCATCCACACACCACTCAAGTCTCTGGTATGCTGGCTCTACCTCACAAGCCTCACAGTCCACACACACAATTTTTATATCGGTATTTTTCTTTGTAGATGCACTTTACATAAACCTGCCGGATACAGTCAGTCCGAAAAGGAGGAACAATAAAAAATGACACAGAAGCGGTTCAGATTTGCTCCTCCATGGGTCAGGCGGGTAACCTCATTAGCCGAGAGCACAGGGCACGGTGGGGGAGGCAAAACTCTGCACAGTTATCCAGTTAGCCGGCGTCATGTAAACACCGGGGTCTCGCCACCAGCTGGGAACTGATTGAGGCTGACGTGTTGTGCCCATGTCTTTTAATCTTCTCATAGTGGGGAAAACTCTAGCATTCAGTTCCAGTTAACACCAGAAAATTGTATTCAGCTCACAGCCTGACATCATTAAACTCTGTGTCACTTTAGATTTAGGCTGATGTATGGTGGTGCTGGCAGGGCGAGTCCACACGTGCTCTCGAAAATATGTTGGCAACACGGCTGGCAATATGTCCAGGAACATGTTTGCAGCATTATTTGGACAGATGTATGCAAACATGTTTCAGTGCAGCTTCGAACACTGGGAGCAGAGGCGATGGGATAAGTGTATCCATACCAGGCAGCTAAGACTTATTCATTATGTTGCCAACATGATCTGGACTCTGTTGTTCCCAGCATGTTTGCAGAGTGTTCGATGCTGTGTTGCTTACATGTTGCCAGTACTTGTTCGAGCGCACGTGTGGACGCGCTCTTACTCATCGTCTGGTATCGCAACAGTACTTGTGTTTTTCTCTAAAACGTGTGACAATGCAAATGATATCCTGAGCTGTCTGTAACCCAACAACCAGTCTAAACAAACATCACCTGAACAGGGTAAGGATAAAAAGGGTAAAGTCAAAGGAGGGTTAGGATGAAGGTAGGCCAGATACAGGGCACAGACGGCGAGAAAGGAGTTAATGGTCCATGGCAAACTGAGGTATGATACAAGGCTGGTTATTTGACTGCTAAAGAAGGCGTCAACTTGTGAGCGCCTACTCCACAACTCTGGCAGTCGGGGGATCCCTCTCTCTCTCTCTCTCTCTCTCTTAGCTAGTATTCTCCATATTACTCCTTAATATTCCCTGCACATCAGTGCTATCCATTTAATATCAACAGTTTTCATGACTTACAGTATATACATAACAGATACTCAGACTTAATGTGCAGAATAAATCGCTAAAGAAGAGGTGCTACAAAATCTGCAGGGCCACTTAGAATACAACCCTCGACCTCACGACAGAGTGTCCTCCAAACAACAGCCCGATACCAAACCAACCCAGCAACCGAACTGCCTGGAGGAGAGACTGTTTTCGTGTGCTCCCCTTTTCTCCTCCCCACGCACCTAGTTCCTCTCAATTTCCTTGCTCTCCACATCACCTACATAAATCATTCTCCCCCACTCATTCTTCATTCTTATCTTGCTGCGTGCCAAGGGGAGGCTTTTTCTGATACCTTTTTCTTTTTTTAGATCTCTTTAGCGTGGGAAACGAGCGAGTGGGTGCCTCAATTTTTCTTTCTTGCTTTCTTTTTTTTTTTTTAATCGGGTCACTTTGTACTTTGTGGTCTTTCTGTTTTGGTGTATTCACGACCAGTTTCTTTGTAATGCATTCATACTCCTTTCACCTTAACATGGTTCAGATTTTCGTCCTTGTGCAGATAATTTCACGTAGCTCAGTGGCAGAATAAGACAATACTTGCACTTATCCGTGATTAGCATCAAGAAATAGTGTTGATCTATTGCTACAGCTCAGCATTCGAGATGAAGAGATGGCAATTTCAGCTCAAGCTAAAGTGAAAAGGGTGCAATGCAGCATTTGGCGCACTTGGGGATTATATTCATGCAAACCCAGGAAGAATTATAGTTCAACTGAGAGAAACCTTAGGAGTAAAGGGCTTCAAAACGATCTCGAGTAGCCTAATTCTTTTTCGAGCATTAATTAACTTAGGAATTATATATAAACTAACATCCAGTGACAGCGTTCAGTCAAGAGAACTATTACTAATCATTTGCTCTATATTCTTAAGGTCAATTGTTTTCGCGAGTCGGCACCAGAAAACGTGAGCAGTTTAAATATCCAACCCAACCAGCCCTACCATTTTCCAACACTTAGTCTTATGTAAGGCTTTCCGTACCTCCTACTTTGCTACCAGATCTCACACCACGACCCCCTCACAATGTACAGTCGATCAGAAAAGTATCGAGCTGGAGAGGCACGAAGATATCCGAACTGATCAATATGGCTCGTGATGTTCCGAGGTAATTTATCCATTATCAACTGAATGCACTGTACATACGATAACTGTACTGATTAGGAAATGTCAGCAAGCAATGTACTGTACATGGCAGCCACATGAAACTAAGTTTATCAGTTTGGGAGAGATTCACCTGGGCTTTTGCAATAGCCATCGTCTGCATCGTCAAAATATTTTGTGCAAGATTTACTGATATTTTTTCTTTTAATCGACTTAACAGTACAATATTTTCACAGCAATCAAATATTCAACCACCACCTATCGGGCTAAAAGCTTTCTAAATCCTCCATCCCCGTTTCACCTCGTCAGAATCTGTTACCATTTCCTTAGCCATTATTCTCAATATTTCTTTCACATGTTGTCTCGGTTTGTACACACTCCATGTTTTTGGACATTTACCCCTTCCTCGCCCACAGAGGGGAGCTGCAGTGGCTTGGTGTTTAGCGTAATCATCTCCCGAAGCATGTGCCCTCTGCATCGGACTCGAACCCCACTCATGGAGTACATTTAAAATAAGCGCTGACATTAATACCTTTCATATGGTTGCACTCTGTCAGAACTATCAGTAATGTATTGAGACTGACACACACAGACGTAGCCATTACAACACTTCGACTTTCATTTGCATCCCTCCTCCAGTAGACATCCCTTCCCGATTCGAAATTTGTCAGCATGAGGGAGGGTTAAATTCTGACTATTACTCTTCCTGCTAGAAGACACGGTAATGCACAGGACCTAACAAGGACATATTCAGACAGATAGATCACTTTAACTTAGTCGTTACATCTAGCTTTATTCCCGAATATCTCCCCTTCCTTCCCCTTTCGGCTTAGTTACATCAAGTTATATTTCCCAGCATATCCCTCTCCTCTTATATTACATGAAATTTTATTCCTTCCCCCCACCCCTCCTTCCCTTCTCAGCTTAGTTACAGCTAATTTCTATTCCCAGATAATCCCCCTCTCTTTCATGTCAGGTTTTATTTGTCAGGTATTTTCTCCCTCCTTCCCCTTCCAGCATTTGTCCACGGCATTTTCTCCCATTTTCCTCTTCCAGCATTTATCCAGGCCATTTTCTCCCACCTTCCCCTTCCAGCGTTTATTTCCAGACATTTTCCTCACCTTCCTCTTTCAGTATTTTTTTTTCCAGGGCATTTTCTTTTTTCATTCTCTTTCAGCATTCATTTCTGGGCATTTTCTCTCAACTTCCCCTTCCAGCATTTACTTCCAGGTATTTTCTAATTCCTTTCCCTTGCAGTATTTATTCCCGGGCATTTTCTCCTGTCTTCTCCGTCCGGCAATTATTTCCGGGAATTTTCTCACACCTTGCCCGTCCAATACTTATTCCCGGGCATTGTTCCAACATTTACAACCAGGCATTTTCGTTTTCCTGTCCCTTCCAGCATTTATTCCGGGGCATTTTTCCAGCATTCATTACCAGGCATTTTAGTTTTCCTTTCCCTTCCAGCATTTATTCCGGGGCATTTTTCCAGCATTCATTACCAAGCATTTTCGTTTTCCTTTTCCTTCCAGCATTAATTCCGGGGCATTTTTCCAGCATTCATAACCAGGCATTTTCGTTTTCCTTTTCCTTCCAGCATTAATTCCGGGGCATTTTTCCAGCATTCATAACCAGGCATTTTCGTTTTCCTTTCCCTTCCAGCATTTATTTCGGGGCATTTTTCCAGCATTCATTACCAGGCATTTTCGTTTTCCTTTTCCTTCCAGCATTTATTCCGGGGCATTTTTCCAGCATTCATTACCAGGCATTTTCGTTTTCCTTTCCATTCCAGTATTTATTCCAGGGCGTTTTCTCCCGCCTTCCCCTTCCAGCTTTAGTTACAACCCCAGCCATAACACCCAGTTTTCTTCCCGGGAACACCTCGCCTATCTTCCACCTCTTCCTCCCGCTCTCATTACCTCCACGCACAATCAAGCAACCGATTTACGGCGTTAGAGCAGGATTTTTACGCTGGTTTCTCCTCACCTTTTCATTCCCTAATTTCCTTTATTTTTTTATTTTTTCCTCCATGCTGGCTCTCCATTTTTCTCTTTTCATTCTCTAACTTTTTTTTTTTCCCCACCTCCATACCAGCTCTTCTTTCCCTTGTCATTTTTTAATTTCCTTTTTTTTTTTTTTTTTTTTACTCCGTAGCAGTTTCTCATCCTTTTTTCTTCACTTCTGAACGCCTTCCATGACAGCTACTCTTCCATCTTTCATTCTTTAACTCCCCTCTCTCTCTCTCTCTCTCTCTCTCTCTCTCTCTCTCTCTCTCTCTCTCTCTCTCCCCAGGGTCATTTTAATTCCTTCAGCTCGAAGACACCTTTTTCATTTTTTTCAACCATCGCTATAGACAAACATCTCTTCTAGTACGGGGTTACTGAAGAATCTCCCCTCCAGTTAGTAAAGTCTCCCCTGACCTGAATGAAAGCGCTGAGAGAACCGATACAAATGTAAAAAAAAAAAAAAAAAAAAAAAAAAAAACTTCATAGGGATGGGTTTATGAAGACACTTTTATATGTGTGTGTGTGTGTGTGTGTGTGTGTGTGTAATTCACCGGGGTCGGTCAGGATCACTTGATGGTCGTGACCGTCAGCTTTTACCCTCCCGGAAGGGAGCTGAGAGCTGATATAGTCCGATCTGATCTAAGGGCAAGGCTGTGACCTTCACACATGCACACACTCGTCCCCTTGCTCAAGGGGGACAGTAACCATCCACTTCGTCAGCGAAACTTTTCGCAGCCTGAGCAAGGTGCGAACTCCCGTCTGCCAGATGGCAAGCGAGAACTTTACCACTGAGCCAGCGAACGGTGTGTGTGTGTGTGTGTGTGTGTGTGTGTGTGTGTGTGTGTGTGTGTGTGTGTGTGTGTGTGTGTGTGTGTGTGTGTGTGTGTGTGTGTGTGTGTGTGTGTGCGTGCGTGCGTGCGTGCGTGCGCGCTTAACCTACACATTTCTCTCTCACACCGTAGTACTCTCGTTGACACAAGAGACCAGGTGGCATTTTTCCCTTCGCTACTTGCTGTGCGTTTTTAGCCAAATCTGTTATGTAATGTATCTGTGTCTTTGTTATATCAACGTAATTTGCGTCACTAAAATGCAAAAGGATATTAGTCCATTACGTACGAGGAGGTATTTTTGTAAACTATTCAAGCTGTTCAGCGTTGATTTTATTCAGCTTAGATCACGCTGGTGGTTGAGAGGTTGACGAAGACTATATATAACTCCTCCAGTTCGGAAAGTCTCCTCTGAGTTGAAAAAATTGTCTGCTGGTAGTAACAGGTCAATGGACACTTTCGACAGTCGCACACACTCATGGAACATATACTGCAAAGGGGAAAGAAATTGTTAATTTCAGAGGAGGGGCGAACTCCGGGGTACCCCACTAACCTGCGGCCTGGGTGAGTGTCTACTACTGTGCAAACTTTCATGTGCCTAGGTGAAAAACCATAGCGTTGTCCCCTCTGGACTCCCCTCTCGTGGGGGGAGGACTCTTGGTAGTTACACCCAAAGTCTAACTGTAACAAGTGAGTCAACTGTCGGCAAGAATTTGGTCGAAGTCGCACATGACGTCACACTGCCTTCAAAAGCTGGGTTTTTTACAGGGGCTGGAGTCAGTCTTCACCGAGACAATGCAGGTTGCACATATCCATATAACCTGACACTTCCCTGACTCTTGATACTATTTATACAAATTCTGAAATAAGAATGGTATACCTACAGTTAATAAAGAAAAACAGTGTGGCAGGTTTAGGGAAAAGAAAAAGAAAAAAAAAGAGAATTACCTGGAACTTTGGGGTCGCATCCATATGCAAGTTCGCCCTTAATTTGTTCTTTGTTATATCGGAGCCAAGCTCCGATATTACAGAAAACAATGGGATGTTGTGACGCCACATAATTATGAGCCCCACCTTCCTGCGCATGGACTGATTTGGTACATTTAGACTTTGGTTACACCCTTCCTAAAATATGGCCATGGTGAGCACCTACCAATATGCAAAGTTCCTTGTTCTTCGGTTGAAAACAATGACCGTGCATAAATGGTTTCGCCAAGATCACTGTGGGCCTGCCCTCGGGGATCCCACCAAGCTTCCAGCCTTACCCCAGTGAAGGTCTACCACCGTGCAAAAATTCGTCTTCCAAGGTAAAATAAAAGATTATGGCCATGCCCGAGAGTTCTGGGTGAAACCCCTCGTGGCCACCACCCCTAGCAGGAGGTGGCTTCTGTGGTCCCACCCTGACTGAAACCTGGCATGGGTGGTTGTGTATTACTGTGTTTAACCCTATACAGGTAACCGTCAGGTCCCTGTAACACCTCAGGTAAGCATGGGTCTGTCAGACTAGGGAATAAAGAATTCAAGAAAAAAACACTCGTGTTTTGTTTAATGAGTTCCTGAATATAATATAAGGAATTTGATGTTTCTACTTTCAGAATATCCATGCAGAAATAAATTTTCCCCATTCTATATATTTTTATCAATTTTGAAAAAAGGAAAAAAAAAAAGGGATTTTGTTTTTGTAAGACTATCACGAAAACTACAAATTATATAATGAAGTGTGAAGTACTGAAGCAGCCTCTGCAATGACCAGCACTGATACCGTAAAGGTGTAACCCCGAATAGTGCTGCCATAAATGGAACATAGAACAAATGTGGTCCCCCTCCTCAGGCAACCATGGGTCTCTCAGACCCAACTGCCCTTTTAAAGTGAAATAGAGCAGAAACAGGGACAGTTGGAAGAAACTCACCCCATCCCTTGCATGGGCACAAAAACTTAGGAAGGTAATGAGATAGACAGGAGTCCCAGCCATATAGAAGCTGCTGCACTAGAAAATGGAAGAGATGGGCCTGGTCTGCGAGACCCTGTTACCTGTGCAGGGTTAATCTCGTTTTCCTTACATCATTCCTATTAGGGCCAAACCCCATCTACAAAACAGCATACAGTAAATCAGTGAGTGAGCGAGACAGGAACAAACGCTATATTTGACCACCTCTGTGGGTGCGGCAAAAAATCGAGGGCAGCGAGAATATGGATCAGCGTTTTCAGCTTTTGCCACATTCCATTTTATATTTCGTTTCCTGTCTCATGTTAGCTTTCCATTTCACCTTTTTCATCAGTTTTTGCCTTGATAACTGTACCCAAGTTCTTTTACATCCTTCTTGCAGTTCTCCATTCCATTGCAATATCAATCACAATTTGGAATCTCCCTCCCTCGCCTCTCTCTCTCTCTCTCTCTCTCTCTCTCTCTCTCTCTCTCTATGTTGGGTAGTAACCTTATAATAAAGGGACGCTTGATGGTGGTCTAGTGGATTAAGGCGCTTCCACCGGATGAAGCCAGTAAGGTTTCCATCCCACGGGAAGATGGGTTTTCTTGATTGTATAATGCTACTCAAGGATGCGTGAGGGTGGTCACCCTAGTCTTATATGTTGGGACTCAGCAGCACAGCTCCGGGTCCCTACGCTCCAGTTTATATGGGGTAAACTGGGATTATATATATATATATATATATATATATATATATATATATATATATATCTATATATCTATATAAATAACTGTATACGAAAATATGTACTTATCTATACGCATATACAGTACGCACATACTCGTATATTATCTATACGCATATACGTACACATTCTCTCTCTCTCTCTCTCTCTCTCATTATGTGTAGTTAGAGCGAACCTTGTCCCCTCGCTGCTGCTAATGACCCGAATCTCTCCTACATCACCTCCCCTACCCCTGTCACCGCACATAGCCTCTCATTACACACACACACACACACACACACACACACACACACACAAACAAACAAACATAGTCATATAAGCTCGCGCACGCACGAACACAGATATTCTATTCGTCTGTCTGTCTCCTTCTGTTTGTTTCTTTTTTCCTTGGTTTGTTTGTCTGTCTGTCTGTCTGTCTGACTGACTGACTGTGTGTGTGTGTGTGTGTGTGTGTGTGTGTGTGTGTGTGTGTGTGTGTGTGTGTGTGTGTGTGTGTGTGCTTACTATTGCAATCATATTATAATCATTAAGGTTTCATCTTGACTGTTTCTTACTTAGTGTACATAATTCTTTTCTTATTATGTTATATGACATACTTGTATCAATATCACAAATTCTCCTGATCTTTTGTTTTCCACTATTCATGAAATTATTGTGCAGTTCAAATTCATTTACAGCCGTGTTGCCGTAATATTTTTGAAGACAGTAACCAAACATGTGAATATTACATAAGTCTCTGATACGATTATTTACATAACATATACACAAAATATAATTAATGTAAATATGATTATGTAATATTCACAAATACTTGTATGTATGTATGTATGTATGTATGTATATATGTGTGTATGTATGTATGCATATGTGTAAGTATGCTCGAACTTAAACCTCTCACTGACCAACAATTTCGGTATCAGCATTTTATCAGGAAACTTTTTCCCCTGCCTTGTGACTTTACATCTGATCTTTTAGCCTCAAATTTTCTCATGTCTTTTTATGGTGACTTAAAGCTTATCAGAAACTGCATGAGTCGTTCGTGGGAGGTTATAAGGAAGTGGAAGGGGCGCTGAGGGGGCAAAGTGGGAGAGGGGTATCCAATTACTGAGGGTCACCTGAATGATCGATCTTTATTTGTATGCTAGGTATTAATATATCCATCCAATCGCTTAGGGGTTCTGTGACAGATAGATAGTCAGACAGGAAGGTCGAGTGAAAGGCACAACGAATACAAGTACGATGTAAGACGAGACTGTTTGAAATATTATCATGTTCCTCACTTCTTTAACGTGGTTTTGCATTTTGGCTTCTAACGCTCCTATAAAGTATTCTAAGTTGGTAGTAATATTACTACTTGATAATAAATGTATTAGCTCTCAGTACTAATGCAGGGAGGATAGAATTACTTACCTCTGATAATTAAGTATTGATAAATAAGTTGGTAGTGTTAAGTCGCAAGTTAACAGGAATAATATACACCTGTTCAAAACTTCGTGCTCGTTAACTTTCTCAATCTGGTGACGTGGCTTTAACCTTGTTCTTGCTTCCGTTAGACGATTTCATTCAGCTTAAGGAATGAAATCAAGTAGTGAAGGACCAATGGAGAAGTTTTCCATACCCGAGGCCACAGATGGTTTCTCCGAAGTTACCAAAATCGTCGAGCAAAAAATAAATGAACAGTAACCTGCTTCAAGGAGTTACTACTCTCGCAACCATCCATCTATCACCTCTACTCTGTTTCCCTCTGACCTGCGCAATGGGCGATATCTAGCAGCAAGAGAACGCAAAGGCAGAACTACCAACAGAGTGCCTGACGAAGAGGACCACGCATTCACTAACTCATCGTTCAAACCTTAGTTCAAACCTTAGTGTTTCTTGGCTTCACCCCGCACGCCTAACACTGCACACAAAATACACTTAACTACATTTTTTTTTTTCCATTTTCCTTCCAGGGTAAAAGGAGAAAAGTAAAACGAATAGCTTTAGAAAAGACATGAAGATTTTTATTGGGCAGGTCTCATCCTGGACAGGCTTAACAAGTAAATTATTTGTGAGGTAAGATTCTAGAGGAAAAAAAAAATGCCGTTCATAAATGCGTTTTCTTTCTTTCGGATGGGATGGAGAAGTAGGGACGAGAGGTATATGAATGACAGTGGTGTGATCAGGACAAAGAGAAGCTTGAGGGCGGAGAAAAAGGGTGACATGGAGGTGAATTGTTTACTGCCAACCGCTGTGGGATTACGACATCTGGCTATAAACAGACAGAAGAGAAGAAAACTTGATGATTTAAAGAGGGAAGGTTTTATCCCAGGCAAGCTTAACAAAAGGTGGATTATTCAAATGGTACGGAATTACCTTACCAGTAAAACGCCTTTATCGGCAAGGTACGAGAGAGGCCATTTAAATCCAAAAGCATTGAAATGTGACGCCTTACACCCAGAGGATGCCTAGAGTATACTGATGGTTATCTACCTACCAAGTTTCATGCCTTTATGACAAACTGTCTGGTCTTTGGCCCTCTTTTGAAGATTTTAGACATGCTGCACTTGACGTGTGTCACGTGCTACGTGCATGCCTTGGTATGATGAAACCTGCCAAAAACATTCTTAAGGAACTGGGCTATCATATGATGCAAACCATGCAGAGGTCCGCCCTGTGGTTGCTGAGATATAAGCTTCCCAAGAGCGTTACGGTCGGGCCGGGTAGGGCCAGGCCTGGTTGGGCTGCTCATAAGTGAGAAAATGCCACTGCTTGACGAGAGACTCGCGAGTGCTTTGTCCTCGCTCGTAATCACAGGTTTAACATTCTGCCCATACACATGACCACAGAATGCATTCCCCTTTTATGTTGTCTGATAACCACAATATCCCCAATCTCCATGTGGCTCACTCTCTGGTCAATAAACTAGTTTGACGTTAGTTGGAACAGTACCATAGGTATTTCAGTCATGAGGTGGTTAATTATACCAGTATTAACACAGTTTTCTATGACTCACTCCCTGGTGAATAAAATCGCCTTGCATTAATCAATCAATCAATCAGGAAGGGGCAACAATCAATCAGAAAGGGGCAAACGCCATGTGACGCATAGCCTCACTCACCCTCTGACTCTACCCACGCAGGTTCCTCTGTGCAACACTTCAGGCAGTGACTCTTCCTCCTCTTGTATCTCCCAACAGGAGTGATCGACGTGCTCCATCCATGTGTTACATGGTCTTCGCCTTGGCCTCCTCCACCCTGGGTTAACTAGTTCAGAGGCCACCCTGTGGCCAGGATCAGCCTCAGGAAAGTGGGCCACGTGCCTATATAGCTGAAGTTGGCATTGACATATTATGTGGGTAATAGGCCTTGATTCAATCTCACGGAGTAGTCGCTTGTTACACACCTGATTGTACCACCGATATCCCATGATCCTTCAAAGACACTTAGTACCAAAGGAGTCAATTTGTCGCATCAAGTCACTGTTTAGAGTCCATGTCTCACAGGCATAAAGTAAGACAGGGAGCACCAGTGCCTTGAAGATGCGAACTTTCGTTCTTCTATACATATAACAACAGCGCCAAATGTCCGAACTGAGTGAATCCATGACCGCGTAGGTCAGACCAATGCGATAAGAACTCTCACTGTTTCATCTACCATTGTTATGGACCACACTACCAAGATAAGCGAATCTTTTCAAGACTTCTATATCCTCACCACATGCTTGGACAAGCTGAACTGCTTCATCCAACATGCCACCAAATGCCTGGCCCTTGGTCTTGGCCCAGAAGACCTTTAATCCCGGTGGCTTCGCATTCTCATAATTTCCTTGAGGGCAATAAGTAGTGTCTCCATTGACTCAGCCAGGATAACTGCATCATCATCAAAGTCAAGGTTGGTAACACTGAAATTGCCAACTGATACCCCACAGTGACTTCAACTCATAGACTGGTCCAGTACGCAATCCATACATGTATTGACAAGTTTAGGGGCAAGGAAACATCCCTGTTTTACACCAGGCCTTACAAGGAAGAAGTCGGATGTTCCTTCCCCCCCCCCCCAACACCTTTGACAATACTCCCAGTGTTTGGGTACCAGTCAGCAGTCAGTCGGATTATCCCCGCAGGGATCCCAGACAATCGCAGGAGTTTCCATAGTACCTCCCAATTTACTGAGTCAAACGCCTCTTGAGGCCCACATAGGCTGCTAGCAGACCTTGTTGAAACTCAAGACGGCATTCCACAAGGACTCCAAGAGCTAGGATAAGGTCAACAGACTTTTTGGGCATGAATCCAGATTGCTCAGGCCTCTGACACTTTAGCAAATGGTCTCGGATACGCATCAGGAGAATGTGAGCAAGAACTTTGCCCAGCACAATGAGCACTGTAATACTTCGGTAGTTACTACAGTCATGCTGGTCTCCTCATCCTATCCAGATAGAGCTGACCAAACCCATTGTCCAGTCAGGAGGAATGAAGCCAGTCTACAAAACGGCTTCTGTGGCTGCATGTAACCCTCTGATCATGGCTTCATCCCCAGCTTTGGCCGATTCTGCTGGGATGTCACAAACACCAGCTGCTCTACCAATTTGCAACCTAGTCACTGCCTTCTTTAGACCTAGAGCAGGCATGGCTTCGTCAATTGGTGTGAGAGCAGTCAACGGTTGTACACTAGCCGACAGAAGCTCTCCGCTAGGAGGTTCAGCCACATACAGCTGTTCAATGCACTCAGCCCAGCAACCTCTATACTCACTTGCACCTGACACGAGGTGTCCATCTGTTGGCTGAACAGAGTTACACTGAGAGGTGGGTCTAGTGTAGAGCTTCCTCAAGGCTCAGTAGGCAGGTCGAAGATCATTTCCATGAAAACAGCCTTCCACCTCAGTGATTTCCCTGACATACCCCTCCTTGTCCCTTCTCAGTGAAACTCGTGCCCATCGAGACAGAAGTCTGTGCAGTGCCCGATCCCCAGCCAGTCAGGTAGAATAACTCTCCTCAACTGTGGTCAGCATCTCCTGCGAGATGAATCCCCTCCTTGATCTCGGGCAATCTCCAGTACACTCATCAGCTGCTGCCAGGGTAGCACACTTAGAGGTATCCCATCATTCAACAGGATCCTCAACAGTACTGAGCACTTCAAACCGATTTGAGACTGCCACTGCATACTCAGTGCACTCTTCTCATCCCTGAATTTCTCAAGATGGAAGTTTTTTGGGTGGCATCTTAAGAATCTCTCAGTTTTCATTCGTAGCCTTAGACCAGCAACAACAAATCTGAGTTCAGCAGCAAAGAACTCTGTTCTCCCGAAATCCCTGCAGTTCTGAAGAATCCTCCAGTGAGTACTAACAATAATGTGATCAATCTCTTTAGCAACCCCTCCGGTACTGGGATACCAAGTCCAGTGGTGTAGATTTGGCTGCTGGAACCAGGATCCATCAATTCTTAAGTTACGGGATTATGCAAAATCCAGAAGGTAAAAACTATTGGAATTCCCAGTTCCAGAGCCATGGGGACCTACACAATCCCTGAAGCCCTCCCTGTCAGTGCCAGTAGATGCATTAAAATCATCCAAGACCAGGAGTGTATCCCGCAAGGGGCACTGTTTCAAAACAGAATCAAGTTTGGTGTAGAATAGCTCTTTCTCTTCAGACCGTTCCTCTCGTTTCGAGAATACACTTCCCTAAGAGAGATGAAGCCCAAAGAATGCTTCGATCTCACTTGCATTATACACTCATCAACTGAAGTAACCGTGTCAACACAAGACAGTGAACAGCAACTGCCACAGTGATATCCCTAAGATAGGCACCATCATCACAGCCAGACCAGTAGTACGTCTAACTATCGTTACTGATCTCACCAAACCCGGGCCGCCTACTTCCGAGACTGCAGTTATGCCGACCCCCAGTCGCCTCAACTCCTGTGACAACAAAGGCAGCTGATCATCCACTGAAAGGCTTAGAACATTCCAAGCCCTCATTCGCTGCACCTTCCGAAGGTTAAACCCGTCCTTGCATTAGCTCTAATAAAATGTCAGAGAGGACGCGTCCATGAAAAGGCTAATTATCAAGGTGTATTAGAAGATACTTCGAAGAATAACAGTGCTTCCCATCCCACATAACCTTTACGAGGTGCATATATTAGAGCCACACACACACTCACAAAAAAAAATGTGTTTAATTTATTAGCTCCCTCTTTCATATTTTACTTCTACAGACTAATTAATTATCATGGAAGTTTAGAAGAAAGATTAAGGATTTAGACTGTGAATCTCACATCCTGGATAACCTTAACAGGTGGTGAATTATTTGTCGGGCAGGATATTCTCGGCTCCTGACTCAGAGACCGAATATTTTAGAGAAAAATTAAGACACTGTGGATGCATTCTGTTTTTCTTTTACTTCAGAGGTTTCCATCCCGGATAAGCTTAACGAGAAATAAATTATTTGAGACGAAAAATTGCTTTTCATAAATGCATTCTGTTCTGGTCACCGGTCGTTTACCTCTGCTTGCACTCCTCTCCCATTACGGCGGGTACGCAACACGCATTTTGTTGCTCACTCTCACCCCTTTTCCACCCAGTTGACTTATCCAAGATTTAACGTGTACTCTCAGTCTCTCGTGTATGCAGGTGGTCAGCTTTGGCCATGTCTTCTTCAGTCTGTGATGAGTACTGTCTATGACCTCAAGTCTCTCACACACAATTAGTCAATTCATCTCAAAATGAATAGATCTCGAAATTTGCTTTCGTTGAGTTATAACTGGAAGGAAAAAGTTTTTCAGACTATATACCTTGGGTTGTCCTTTCTTTTCTTTTTTTTAATAGCAAAACATATTCCTCACTTTTTCATTTTGCTTTCTGAACATTTCTTTTATTCTCTCTCTAAAATTCAGTAATCATTCAGGAACATTAAAAAAGAAAGAGCTGAAGACTCAGGCTGAGCAGGTCCCATCTGGGCTAAGCTTAACAAGAGGTGAATTATTCGGGAGGCAAACTGTGGCGGCCGGCGATTGGCCCTGAGACAAAGAGGCTTATCTCGGAACCCATTTAACCCGTTGAGTACCAGGCCTCTCGTTTTATATTTTATTCGTATTGTGTTTAGACGATTTTCTTCGGCTTTGGGGACATTTTTCGAACATGAAGGATTTGATATTACCTTCATCAGCCACTTCACCGTGAGAAATCATTCCCTAAATTGGTTAAAATCGTCAGTAAATAGAAAGAACACATGACATTACTTAGCTGACGTCCTTATATTTCATTCATACTGCTTTCAGATGATTTGTTTCAGAATTGGTGTGGCTCATTTAACAGGAGGGGTTAAAAACTGGCTTCCTAAACCCCTTCACAACGAAAAATCCTTCATAACCAGAATAAAATCATCTGAAGATAACAAAAATAAGTTACTTCATTTCCCCAATGTCTTTGCCTAATTCATTTCTGCCATTACTAGTACATTTTAGTTAGCTCATTTATTTATTTACCTATATTCATTCATTAATTAACTGGTGGAGTTAGATACAACCTTCTTTGGCCCCACTTTGCCAAGAGAGATCACTGCTAACCTGAAGTAATTCGTCCAGCGGCAGCACAAAAACGAGAACTGCAATAAAAAGTGATGGAGAGACTTGGTAATGCCGCAGTTTAACTGTTGGAGTACGATGACGTCTTTTAACAGATTTTCTTGCTATCTTCGAACAGCATTAACCAGCTGCAGAGAGGTCTCTTGTACTGATGAAATAAAATCGTCAGAATATAGCAAGAACATCATGTAAAAGACATCATCGGGTCGAAGGGCTTAAAGGCTATGTTACTGTTACCTTAACCTTTTTCATCCTTTAACAGATTATTATTCACGTAGCTTAGAGGCGGAAAATTAAAATACTACGGCTCAACATCTTTTTCCCCAGCTCTTCTTCTGAACTTGCATCGTATACTAGGGTTGGTCTCTTGTTACAACTCAGGATTCGAGAAAAAGAAAAGGCTACTTTAATCCAAGTCAGTATAAAATGGTAGAATAATCATTAAAGACCCTGTAGATATCTATCACTGCCTGTACTTGCATCAGTCCGTACGAGATCCACTGCAGGAGCTGACTTACTCCTTCAAGGGATGAGTCAGTGCTCGAATTAAATCTTTCTCGCGATGGAAAAGAACGAATCAAGAAAGGAAGCGCGGTGCATCTGGATTTCGAATTGATGTGTTGGCTATGTTTGTGAGTGTCAGAGTACGCAGGAACCGACATGGCGCGAACACGTTCTAAGCATATGAAAGGACATACTACCAGCACAAATTATAAGCGTCTCCCATGGTAGGTTCTGATCTAGAATCAAGGTACAGGAGATTGAGATGAGAATGAAATAACTATTGAATCAACGTGACTCCGCCTATTTACTACATAATGCATAAAAATTGAAACGATTTTCTTCTTTTTTGGCCTGGAAAAGAGAACAGTTTGGCCAGCGGAAGTAAGGCCGTGCGCAGAATTTTTGAAAAGGGGGGGGGGTTGAAGAAAAAGTTTCGTAAGTTTATTTCATTCATTCATTCATTCATTCATTTTTTAACCCTGTGTTTCCCCATAAGCAGCGTAGAATCCCGGGGCTAGGCAATTTGGCCCTGATATTTAAGATGAGAGTGACCAGCCTCACTCATCCCTGAGTGGCATTACGTGAGCAACAAACCTCAACCATTCCGTGGATGTAAACCTGCACAAGCTCAATGCGATTGGAGCGCCTTAATTACCCACTAAACTAAGTAACGAAATTCGGAAAACTTAGGTGCTGTAAGTGACTAAAAGTACTGAAGGGGTTCAAACTCTGAGTAATTTACATACTGAACTCTACAGAACCTTGGAAGTGAAAGCAATGACGATATCAGTGGACAAAGCACAAAGGATGTTAGGGCAGTTCACAGACGGTGAGTCTTTTTAACTATTATTTTACTATCTCGTAACATTCTTAACAGGATCTAAATATTTTAATGGGATGCCTTTTTAGTATTATTTTCATTCGAATTTTTCATTCTTTCCAAATGGGGGGGAGTTAAACCACCAAACCCCCCTCCCCCCCGTGTGCACGGCCTTGAGCGGGAGGTATTTTTCCTATGAATGTATAACTCGAGTAGGCTAATGTAACTGTTAAGTAAACAGTAAATGTTCTTCGTCTAATGTAGGTAAATATGCTATTACATAATATTTCAAATTTATAACGACTGTTTGAGTATCTAATACTTTAAACAAATTGTAAAATTCCAGTTCAATTAATCTATTATAGTCTGCTCTTTATACACACTATATTTTGGCCAACATTCCCACCATTATCATCATGACCATTACAACCAACCTCATCAACAAAAGAGCTCTCACCTACCTGGGCTAATGTGCTCTCCTTCCTTGTATAAATAGGCTGAGCCACGTGAGGCCTGGGAGGGGTCGGTGGCCGGTGTCCACACAGCAGTCCAGCTGGCCCCTCATGGAACGTGAGGGGTAAATGGCCCATAGCTGGTCCTGACAACTTCCCACTTCCCATCCACGGAGGCAAATGGGCTGAGACGAGAGAAGGCGCACTGGCCGTCCACTGCCCGCTCTCTGCAGTACCTTCATTGCCTCACACAAACTCAGTCCTGAGATATGATTATATGGACTTTAATGTAGTGGAAATATCTCATTAAAGTTGCTGTTCTCATCCGCTTTCCAGTGAGTGCACAAAATGTTAATTAAAAAAAAAATCTTGACTGCAGATATTTTAATCATATATCTAAATTAAAAACAGAGAAGCCAAGTAAGCATAATGCAATATTGTAACTAGTTTAAGAAAATGAGGAGTCTCTTACATATCACTAATTACAACATATCTCCTAAGGGCAGGTCCACAGGTGCGCTCGAACAAGTGCTGGCAACATGTAAACAACACAGCAACGAATACGCTGCAAACATGTTGAGAGCAGCAGCGTCCAGATCATGTTGACAACATCATGATGAAGTCTCAGCTGCCTCGTACGGACACACTTATCTCATCGCCTCTGCTGCCAGTGTTCGAAGCTGCACTGAAACATGTTTGCAAACATCTGTCCAAATACTACTGCAAACATGTTCCTGAACATGTCTGCCATGTTGCCAACATATTATGTTCGACAGCACGTGTGGACGCGCCCTTAAACATCAAGGGACGGCTTGGCTGTTTTCCTCTGGTTAATACTAGACAATTTTGTCCCCACAAAGAAGCCTCCCCACGTCTGAGGGTTAACTCCTGCTCACAGATTTCTTTTAATTTGTTGTGGCTAAATCTAGACTAATTTATACATAACTGGAACGGATCCCTGGGTTAAAATGAGTTCGGATTTCCATTAGCCTCCACGTACATAAGAGCGCGTCCACATGTGTGCTCGAACAAGTGCTGGCAACATGTAAGCAACACAGTAACGAACACGCTGCAAACATGTTGGGAACAGCAGCGTCCAAATCAAGTTGGCAACATCATGATGAAGTCCCAGCTGCCTGGTATGGACACACTTATCCCATCGCCTCTGATGCCAGTGTTCGAAGCTGCACTGAAACATGTTTGTAAACATCTGTCCTAATATTGCTGCATACACGTACCCGAACATGTTGCCAACTTATGTCCGAGAGCACGTGTCGAAGAGCCCTAAACAGAACAGACATAACTAAGCAGTATACCCAGATACCCAGATATATTCATCATCATAATTATCGTCATCATCATCATCATCATCAACCTGAGACAAATCCAACGCTGGATAAAGTTCTTTCCCATCTTTCTCCACTTTCTTATATTAGTTCTTAATCAGTTCCATTTCAGTTAAGCATTTTTCAGAATCATCTTTTCTTGGTCTCAGCCTGCCGTTTCCTCTCACTGCACCTGTCCGGGTTGCCACTTCATACTGTCCAACAGTCGTATGATTTATGAAAGATATGCTCTGTCTCTCTATTTCCGTACTTCAGGCTATTCCAGCACGAAGCGAAAAGCCTTCTCCTCCCAAGAGAGAAGCCTAATTTAACCAAACTAGCAAAGTCTAAACTCAACAAATTTAAATAATAATCTAACCTGACTCAGCTAATATAACCTAGATCTTTTGGAAGACAAAGAAGCCCAAATCGACGACAGGAGGGAAACATATGTCTTGTCCATGTCTTTTTCTGCTTCCTGTAAAAACTACATCTTACTGTGTTCATTTCCTCGCTCCAGAGGTTTTCTTATCTTTCCACTTGACACATAATAATACACATTCCCCTCCACCCTGAGCATTAATAAACTTACGCTCTTATGACTTCTTTTTTTTAAGACTTCAAAATAGTGACCCATAGACTACAACGGGAAGAACACGCTGGTCGTATACTTGTTAACGAATCCACCATCTTTTTCCTACTCATCGCGTGATCTTACTGCTATAAACTAAAGCTGTCCGAACTGTTCCCGTTATATATACAGCCCTCAACACGTTCCAGCACATGAAACCGTATTCTCGTGAGCTTGGGAGGCACTGTAGCAATTTTCCAGATACTCTTCAATATTACAATTTCCGTATACTCTTCTTAATGGCAGCACAGATTGAAAACATAACATAGGCAAACGAATATCAACGTGTCTTAGGGAAAAAAAGAAAAACTGAGTATAAGGCTCCAGAAAGCTTCATAACCTGAATAAGCCGAACCTTTGGTATACCCTGTTAAATTTGAAGAGGCTGATTATGCTACGTCCATTCTATTTACATTAAATGTGGTGCTGGTGAGGGACGTCTTCACGTGTTGGCACCGATATGATAGAACGGTGGACCTGCCTGGTTATATATTATCTTCCCCATCCCTCAAAAGGAGGATGGTGGCCTGCAAGGGAAGGCAACTTTATTCGGCAGTCCACCTGGTTTACATGTCGGATGAACCTGGGGTTACTACTACTACTACTACTACTGCTACAAGTACTATTACTACTGCTGCTGTTGCTGCTGCTGCTACTGCTGCTGCTACATAAAGTAGAATTTTGTTCAGTTCCGGGAACACCCCAGCAATGAAAGCGATCGCCAGATTTAGCACACTGACGCCCCATTTCCGGCATATTCAAAATAGCTTACAGGGATCAGAGAGGCGAAAGAAAACCTGAAAACTGCTAAGTGAATGTCGGCGAGGAAAGTAAAAGTCAGAAGAGTTCATGACCGGGAATGAAAACATGGCAGGATATCACATCGGAGGGAGAGGGATGGAAAATGGTGAGGGGAAAAACGAGAATGGATGTTATTCGGACGGGGAGGGAAACGCGTATGGTGCGAAAAAAACATGGAAGCGTAGGGAAGAGAAAGTACGAGTGGGCCGAGAGAGAGAGAGAGAGAGAGAGAGAGAGAGAGAGAGAACTGATAAAAACAGAGAAAACAGTGCAAAGGAAGTCAAAGCAAACGGATTGACAGAATGGTAACGGAAGAGTGAAGGGAGGGAGACAGACGCAAAATAGAGCCAAGATACTGTGCAGAGAGAGAGAGAGAGAGAGAGAGAGAGAGAGAGACGAGGGGGAGGTGACACTGACCCCACCCCCCTCACTTAATGGGCAAGGGCTTTGGTGTTTTGAAACCCGACTCATCAATTACAAGACTCCCCCCCCCCCGGTCTCTCTCTCTCTCTCTCTTTCCCCCATGCCCTCTCCGTTGCTACATTCTATCACCCTCATCACTCATGTAAATATCCCATGCGTTCACGTTCTACACACACACACACACACACACACACACACACACACACACACACACACTGCATCCGTACGCACATTAACGTGCTTGCCTATCGCACACGGAGCTGAAATATGTACTCCGGCACACGTAAAGTTTATGCTCCAAAACACGAGCGCAATTGGTACACACACACACACACACACACACACACACACACACACACACAAGTATACTCATACATACAGACACACTCCGCAGACATGTACGTAAATAATGAATAAATAAATAAAGCTATACATGCATAAACACAAACGTACGTAATTCCACAGAGACAAAAACACGCACTCTAGTATTCAAACAAGTGCTCGTGGGCCCGAAGGGCCCACGAGCACTTGCTCCTGCGGAGGGCTCTCGCGTTTATGTGCTGTTCTAGTGTAACGTTTTCACTTGGATTATTTGCAGCTAACCAATTGATCGTGTTATTTGCAGCTTCGGTAATGGAACCCAGTTTATTTTAGTTCTACCTCTGAGCAAAAATTTTACGGAAATCCTATGCCGAGCTTCGGGAGCAGCGTTTTTTGATCAAACTATGATCGGTCATTAAATATTGTAAAAGTTTTCAATCGTGATGGGACCAAGATTTTTCACATCAGCGAATATTTTGCGATTTTTGTGCCAATTTTGGTGCGATTTGAATGTGTGGTTTCGGCTGCCCAAAATACACACAGACACACACACACAGACACACACACACACACACACACACACACACACACGGCTAGTGCTAAAGTATATTAGCTGCAAGTTCTCTACATAAACTGATATACATATTGACGCATGAGTTGATACATGAAGACACAAGTATGAGGGCATCGCAAGCAGTCATACAAAATACACACCAGGATGTAACTTTGAAAATCGAAACTAAAGGGCCGTCTCCAACTGTCTCTCACAGTCTCTTCAGTAACTGGCGAAACCCTGACGATAAGTTTAATTCACTGTTCGACACTCTTATTTTCTACTTTTAAGTGAGATTTTGCATCATATATACCATTTATGCTCATGATAAAAGAAAGTTAGAAAGCTTATTGGCGATAAAAAAGGAGGAGGAAGAGCAGTGTTTGGGAGGGAGATGATTGTGTGCGAGGACGAAGCAGCCTGGAAGTGTCTGTCACGGAAAATCCTTCACGGAGGATTCCCAGGGCATAGCAAGGATCAGTGATGGTGAGTATAATGATAATGATTATAATAAAATACTGAAAATGATATTGAAAAATTATAATAATGATTACGATTACCATCATTTATCATTATGATGATGATGATGATAAAAAGGATCATTTTAATGTCTACAAATGGCACGAAAGCGATGAAAGCAGTTAATCAAAATTCTGCTGTCCAGGTTTTCTCCTCAAACACGACCCACAGCAGTCAAATTTACATCTATATCCCCATTTATACTGCAGTATGAACCGGGACACAAGGGCAACAAACTCTTATTTTTAGTATTTTTTGCATATGCGGTATAAAACGTACTTTTGCCGTCAAATATCCTTTAATAGGTCTAGAATTTTAGACTCTTGAAGAGAGATTCCAAGTATTTTCAACCCCTTTCAATGTCTTTAACTCAAGGTTTGTACGGAATGCTATCTCTGCGCTTTGACAGTTTCGGGATGAAAGTAATAGGGAAACACAGGAAAAAGCTCTCCTCCTTCAATTCGCATATTTCATTCTGTCCTGGCTCTCTTCAGATTATTCATTTATTTTTTTAACCTTGTGAAAGTTTTTTTTTAGGTGAGGAGTTAGATACAAGTATAGTATTATGTAAACTATTGACTGCTTAGCCCAGTAATATCGTTGAAGATAATCCTGCCGTGGTAGCTTGATTAAAATGAGAAATAGGTCTTTGGGGTTAAGGGCATAGGATCAAAATTAGCACCCGCACTCGTTTTACCCACTTGTCAGTCTCAGTCATAGTTTGGAAAATGTAAAAGTGCTATTAACCACAATGACGTATTGTCACATATTCTTCTTACAACCTTCAGACGAATTTATCAAACTTCGAAGAAACTAAGAGTTTGAAAGATTTAATATAGCCTTCATTAACCCCTTCATTGCTAGTCATCATTCAAAAGATGAATAAAAATTTTTGGATGCAACAAGGATAGAAGGGAAAAAGTTCTATGGCTGAAAGGGTTAATCGTTAATAATGAATAGTCTTGATCAGTAAGTTCTCTGCATTTCTGGGGTTCCACCTAACTAAGCGAAATCTCGTCATATGATTATCCTCCATTAATTTATCAAGAACTCAGTGGGTTATGACCAAGGTTAGAGACGTTGTTAACACCTTCACTACAATGACATGCTGATTTATTTTAAGCTTGCTGTCTCCACATGAAATCATTGCGAGGAAAAGTTACACATATTGAAAAGGTTTCTGAAGGGTATATTTAATCGCAACAGTTCAAAAAGCATTTCCGAAGGTACGTAAAATTCCTTAGAGATATTTGCAGCAGTAGTAAGAGCAGCTGTAGCCCTAGGGTCATCTGAAATATGATCTCAGTGAACTACATGAAATTTCTTTAGGCCGAGATAGTGAGGGAGTTTGAATAACCATGCAGTTTCCCGTTATATCAGTGTCACCAAATGAAGGCCTCCCTTTCCGGCACCAGATATTACAGCAGGAATGAAATACTGTGTAAAGTACGTTATGGGTCTGAATGGTTTTGGGATTCAGTAGCCACAACTGTACGTCCAGTGCAATATCCCGACTGTGCAGGCAAGGAATAATGAAAACACGCGATTGAAACGGGCGGTTGTTGAGGTCAAATGAAAAGTAACCCGAACTTACTACACACACACACACACACACACACACACACACACACACACACACACACACACACACACACACACACACACACACACACACACACACACACACACACACACACACACACCTATCTATTTAGCTGTCTATCTAGTTAGCTATGTATCTATCCCTCTATGTATCTACCTATCTATGGCACACCAAGAGAGTGACGGGGTTACAGACAATATCCTAAACATATCCTGTATAACGCTGTCCCTATATTTCATTCCCTGTACCGTCAGACAATTATATTCTGCTTAGGAGAGACCGTCCGTGGTGAAAAGGTTAACTTTAATAACAAAAATGGGTTTCACCAGTTTGCCATGACTTTTGACATTTTACCTCAAAATTGAAAGTTAATCCCGACAATATTGAAACTCTCTTTCTTTATCACACACACACACACACACACACACACACACACACACACACACACACACACACACACAAACACACACACACACACACACACAAGAGCATACAGATAAACCTTTAGCTTCACTGAGAAAAAAAAGAAAAACATTCACTTTTCGTTACTACGGAAAAAACACTTAAGTAATAATTCAAGCAACAAGCAAGCGATTTTATTCATATGAGGGAAATCCAAGCAAGCGTAGGGGTTAAGTGTTATATTAAATTAGTTAAGAAGTTTCGTACGCAAAATATTCACGAAAGAATGCGATCAATTTATGCTTAATCTAATCCCTCCGTTATTAATACCTTTAATTAGAGGACGCATTTTCCACATTCTTCTTGCTCTAGTTTTTTTTATCTTAACTTGGTCCAAATTTTTGTCCTTTTGCGGTTTATTGCAAGTACCTCAATGACAGAGAGAGAGAGAGAGAGAGAGAGAGAGAGAGAGAGAGAGAGAGAGAATGCACCATGGGTTTACATCTTTTTCGTAGCATTTCTTCGTGACCAGTAACCTATTCTAGTGTTAACCTGCTGTTGTAGCTCAGTATTCAAGGTGAAGTGATGGAAAATTTTGGCCAGGTTAGAGTGAAACGGGTATAGTATCAGACAAATTTCTTCAGCCTGGGGTAGACTTTTCAACGACAGGAAGTCGGATGTAGTCTTCATTTTCCCTCATTTATTGTTTGGCAGATGCGTAATGCCAGTGTTTATCCTGGGTGAACCGGGATAAAATGGACTCCAAACTCTACAATCAGCCACAAACCATCGCCACTCCTTCCTGCCAGTTGAGTCTCTTGCCCACATGCGTTCTTTTAGTATATCCTTCTATTTCGTACTTTAGGGCTTATTCTTTTATCAACATCCAGTGGCATCTCTCTCTCTCTATCTATCTACCTATCTGTCTATCTATCTATCCATCTATCTATCTATATATCTATCTACCTATCTATCTGTCGACCTTAATTATCTGCCAGTCTGTTTTTCTCTTATTAATTATTGCAGTCCATAATATTTCATAATGCTCACTTCTACAGTATGTTGTTTAAATGCGTAACTGTAACTAACATCATAATGCGACTGTTTTTTTTCTTTTGTTATGCACACATGAGTGTTGCAGTATCGTACAAAATTGCGCGGCTATTTTTCGTTATTTACGGAGGAAAAAACGCCCACTCTCCTTTTGCCTTCCTCCACTCACAGCTCCTCTTTAAAAAATATTTTATGTCGCATCCAGCGTGGTCATACTCCAGCACTTTTTAATTAAGTTTAGTTGCCTCGCGTCTTTTATGGTGATGAGGCGATAAAGTTGATGTGGTGACAACATTGAGAACGGGTGGCTGTGTGATAAGGACCGTTCTGTCATATCGCGGGATTTTTTTTCATCTTGTGTCTTTTTTCACTATAAGGATCTATTGTGTTTTTTAATTAACTCAGTATGATATCCTTTTATATACTTTTCTCAGGACAGTAGCTCGTTTCGTATATTGTTGCTACCGTCAGGCGATTTGAAATGTCATACTCGCATACTTCATGTAGCATTTCTCTTGCCGACAACATTATTATTATTATTATTATTATCACTGGTAGCAGTAGCAGCAGCAGCAGCAGCAGTAGTAGTAGTAGTAGTAGTGTCATATAAAGACTTTGTAGTTACTTGTAGTGGAGTTATATATATTAGACTTGTGGACGAGCGGTTGTTATACTTGAGTAGCTTTGTTAAGTAGATAATCTTCTTTCCCATTTGTCATTCAATGACAAGGAGAGGTAAAGAATAGTATGGGACTATTTTTATTTGTCTTGGAAATATTAACAAGTCTCTCACACAGAGCGAAGTATAGAGTCCCGCTAGCTATCTCCCTCTCTCTCTCTCTCTCTCTCTCTCTTCCAAGTTGCTAAGCCTTTCTTGCCACTCCCTGCCGCTTCTATGGCCTCTCTCCTTCTGAGCTCTCTTTCCTAAATTCTGGTGAAACAGGAGTCGTATCACGTGTGTTCCCTGTGGTTGGAAAGTTCTAGAAGCCTGTGTGTGAGTATGTGTGTATGTGTGTGTATGGTCACTAGGCGCTGTCGTGTGCCGATAAAGCATTCTTTGAGTTAAGAGTGTGTAAGCATGTTTAGCATTGCTCGATTCTTGCAGACACAGTACCTTCTCATCATCCGACTTCCTGCTTCTATCTGTCTCTCTATCTATGTATTTATCTATCTATCTATTATGATTTGTAATTATAATATGGAGTCCTAACAGTAGTAGTAGTAGTAGTAGTAGTAGCAGTTGTTTTTGTAATAGCAGTAGTAGGAACAGCTCCATTGTGATAATGACTTTTCAAAATCATATTCTTGAAGCACTCAGGTTTTTGTTAAGTATGAACTGGAAAAATGTCGGAATGATGGTAAGCTTCGCGTCCCTCAGACCTCAGAGGTAAAACCATTTTCATTTTTTTTTTGCGGGGGGGCCTATCGACCATTGGGGCCAAAACCCTTGGTCCTGGCTTGAAAAATATATTACGAGGGTCTGATGAGTGAGTGGTCGAGAGTAAGGCCTGTTTAACTTGTCAGACTTCTGATAGTTCTCACTCGTTCAGGTTTTGCTTGCCTCCTGGATCCTATCTCATTCCACACTTGGGTACGATATTGGCTGGGATGATGATGTTGATGATGGTGGTGGTGGTGGTGATGGTGGTGGTGGTTCGTGGCTTATGCAGCCTTCAGCACAATATCTTTGAAACTATCAAACTATATAACAAACAAATACAGATACAAAGAATGATTAAACTGATGTACTGCATAAAGAAAGTGTTGTTGGTGTTAGTTTTATATATTGTGTCTCGTTTGAGTCTTCATATGTAAGTGAAGGGTTTTTATTGAATTTCCGTATGATCGGGATACTTCTGGTGTTTTATTCCTGCTAATACCTGACGATTTTATCTAAATCAACAGTGACTCGTTGGAGCCTGACGGTCGCTAGTAATCCTCTCATCGTCGATATAAACAGTACTTTATTCCAGCTCACGCCATACGATTTAACTAAGCTAATAGTGAGTCACAGAAGCCAAAGTGATGAGTGCAATGTTTTTCATTTAAAATGGAAGAGGTGTGGAGGTGTATCTATGGCTGCTGGACAAGGTGAAGTGATGTAAGTAGTATGCTAATATTCTGAAGTGGAAGGAGTGAGGTAACCAAGGGCTGTATTTGTAACTTTCTGGAGTTGTATTTTGGATCCCTTATACTTTATCTGAACGCGCACAACCAAACCAGAGGGCATGCTCAAGTGAAAAGAAAAGATTCCTAGTTTTAATTAACAGTTACGAGGACCCCTTTATCGCTGAAATTTGCTAAGATCGTCCATAAATACGACTCCGTGTTGGCAGTGCAGGCGGGCTGGGGCTATAACGAGCTAGGGTACACGCACACCTGATTATACCTGGCCACCTGTTACGTGGACTTTACTCAGCCGCTCTAGGACAGTCCACACAGAGATGCAAACGGGCAGGGACTATAACAAGCCAGGGTACACCTACACTTGATTACACTTGGCCACCTGTTACCTGGACTTCACTCAGCCGCTCCAGGATTGTCCACGTGCCGCTGATTGGGTGGTGCTTTTACGGACATATGCGAACTTATGTAGAGTGCTATGTGAGGTGTTATGTGATGTTATGCTGATGTTACATGCTAAGTGAGGTTACTTGATATGCTATGTGAGGCGTTATGTGAAGTGTTATGAGAAGCATTTTGAGAAGTTTTATGCGAAATGTTGTGTGAAATGTTTGGCGTTAAGGGAGGTGGTGTTATATGAAGTACTATGCGAAATATATGACAGGCGCAAATGTGTTGACTGTGGCGCTAAAATTCTGTTCATGGATATACCCAAATGCAGCGCTACCCAGGGCTGTTAATTTGTTGTACTGCCACTTCTGTACAGGTGCCAACATGTTTCGAGCGCTAGTAAATTCCTTTGGAAGTACTGGTGCTTTGGGGAAAAAAATTACTATTATTCTTTTTTATTATTATTATTATTATTATTATTACATTATTATTTTTATCATTATTGTTATTATTATTATCATTATTATTATTATCATTATCATTATTATTATTATTATTATTATTATTATTATTGTTATTATTATTATTATTATTATTATTATTATTATTAGTATTAGTATTAGTATTATTATCATCATCATCATCATCATCATCATCATCATTCCTGGTATGGGATTACCTCATATAAATATGTATATTAAGTATAATTATGGTAAACGGCCCATGCACAAAAATAAAGCTTAAATATTTACAGGAAATTTTATATGACAAGCCCAAGTACTTAATCAGTGTCTCTTAACAGTGTCACAGTTGTTTGTTGTCACTCTTTGACTGCTGTCCACATGGAATGGTTTTATTGGAGATGGACCCAAACCGCAGGGGGTTTGCAAAGTGTGTGAGTAACTGTGTTGCCCATTCTCAGGAAGCCTAATGCTATTCCTTCTTTTCTTGCCTTCTGTTTCATTGTTTTCTAATCCCTACCTCATTCAGTCTTAGATGAAAAAAAAAGTTCATGATGATGATGATGATGATGATGATGATGATGGCAGCGGTGGTGGCAACTACGACGGCGATGACGATGGCCATGACGATAATAATGGTGATGATGATTATGATATACTATTCATTATCACTTGATAGTAGCTGCACTGACGGAACTCTCTGTTAATACTGCAAGTTCACGCACAGATGCGGACAGTAATACCACTCCACTTTCTCGATGAATTAAATATTAAATTCTTACATAATATTCTAAAAACCTTGTTTGGCACCGAATATCACATCTTTGGGTCTCAAAAGCCTTTGTTCACTGTCCCGGTATCAGTTACAGGAAAGTGGATCGATATTTAAGTCCGCATGTGAACATCCACCTTTAAAATAAAAAAGATAATTTGACCCATAAATGACAGAAGCACCTAAGATCATTCTGCACTCGTGAGACGATGTGGTGTCTGAGTTAGGTTTGCTATTATCGTTTGATCACAACTGAGCGTGTGAACTACCAGACAATGTTACGGTTCACTTGTCTCAATTTCCCTTTGTCTTCTCACACCAACACACATGACCTACACATGTGACATTCTACACACCTGACATCCTCACAAACAACTATGCATCTCACACACACACACACACACACACACACACCGCTCGCTGGTGCAGTGGTAACGTTCTCGCTTGCCAACTGGTGGACGGGAGTTCGCGCCTCGCTCAGGTTGCGAAAAGTTTCACTGACGAAGTGGGTGGTTACTGTCCCCCTGGAGCAAGGGGACGGGTGTGTGCGTGTGTGAAGGTCACAGCCTTGCCCTTAGATCGGACTATATGAGCTCTCAGCTCCCTTCCGGGAGGGTAAAAGCTGACGATCACGACCATCAAGTGATCCTGACCTACCCGGTGAATTACACACACACACATCCCCTTGTACAATTACACACCCGACACATCCTCACACACACACCTAACACAATATATCTGATTTATTCTCTCACACAAGTACAGTTCACTCATGTTAACCTGGTAGACAGAGAAATTAGTTGGAGAAGAACAGAGAGGTTTTAGGAAGGGAAGAGGTTGTGTAGATCAGATATTCATCCTTAGGTCTTTATCAGAAAAGTTCCTAGAGAAGGGAAAGAAACTGTACGCGGCCTTTATGGATTTGGAGAAAGCATATGACAGAGTGTATAGACAAGGAATATGGGAAATATTAAGAAGATATGGAGCAAATATGAATCTGTTGACTGCCGTGAAGAGTATGGATGAGGTTGCTAAGGCTGCAGTGCGTGTGAATAGTGAACTGGGTGAATTTTTCTGTCTGAATGTTGGATTGAAATAGGAATGTGTCATGTCTCCATGGTTGTTCAATCTGTATATGGATGGGGTTGTAGAAGAGACACATGGTAGAGCAATGGATTTTGGAGTAGCCCTAATGAGAGAGGGCAGCATCTGGAAGCTTCCTGTACTATTATTTGCGGTTGATTCTGTATTATTAAGTAAAGACAATAGGGAACTTGAAGGCTTGGTGAATGAGTCTGGGAGAGTGTGTAAGAAACAGAATCTAAAGGTAACTGTAGGGAAGAGTAAAGTTATCGTATTTGAGAGAAATGAAGTCACTGGATGCACAGTGAGGTTGGATGACGAGGAAATGGAAAATGTAAGTGCAGTTAATTACCTGGGTTGTCTGATGAGTAAGGATGGAAGTTTGGAGGATGAAGTGCGTGAAAGGGTACAACAAGGATGAAATGTTGCTTGTTCTTTGAAAGTAGTGATAGGAAATAGGGAAGTGAGCAAGGAAATAATAAAGTCGCTGAATGATAGTATTGTGATACCAACTCTAACGTACGTAAGTGAAGCTTGGACCTTGTTGGAAGGACACAAGTCAAAAGTGAGAGCACCGGGTTCTTTGAAAGCAGTGATAAGAAATAAGGATGTGAGCATGGAAATAATGAAGTCGCTGCATGATAGTACTGTATCAACTCTAACGTATGGAAATGAAGCTTGGACCTTGCTGGAAGGACACAAGTCAAGACTGAGAGCACTGGAAATGAGCTATGTGAGAGGAGCATGTGGAGTTACCTGGAGAGACAGGATGTGAAAGAACCTTGTGGTGCGGATGTGGATGTGATAGGAAGCATTAGGAGAAATACACTGAGGTTGTTTGGCCATGTGGAGAGGATGGAGGGCGAGAAACTAACAAGGAGAGTGTATGTGAGTGAGGCGGAAGATGGGAGAGAGAGGCGGAGGCCAAGGTGAGATGGAGGGATGGAATGGAGATGTATAACAGAGAGGGGAGGTTTGAGCTGGGAGTAGGGCAGTGAAATGGCGGGTAACAGGCAACATCGTGGTGATTTGTTTGTGACCACCCCTTACGGGATTAACGTCTGGCAATAGACAGATATACAGATAGAGATACTCGTCCTACCGTATCTTATTTACCGTAGATCAGGGAGAGAATAACACAGTACTACGCCTCTGGATCCATTCCATAGAGTTTTTTCATGTTAATCTCTTGTTATATCTCAGCATTCATGAGAGAGAGTATCAATTTTAGGCCAAGTTAAGGTGAAAGAATAAACATACCTTACATATCCCCCCCACACACCTGGTATATTCTCTTGCACATCTGCTTAGCCCCTCAAACGTCTGACACTCCTGCATACATAACGAACTTCACATCAAACAAGTGGCACATTCCCTCAGACAACTACTGTACATACTCAGGTCCCCTTATATATCCTACCTGACTCATCTCTCACACAACTACACACCTGACGCATCCTCCCATATACCTGACACATACCCTAGCACAGCTTCACACCTGATACATCCTCACATACACCTGACACATCCTTACACAACAGTTACACCTCACAAACAACTACACACCTGACATCCTCAAACAACTACACACCTGACAGCCTCAAACACAACTACACATCTGCCATCCTCAGACACAACTACACACCTGACATCCTCAAATACAGCTACACACCTGACATCCTCAAACACAACTACACATCTGACATCGCCAAACACAACTACACATCTGACATCGCCAAACACAACTACACACTTGACAAATCCTCACACACATCTGACACATCTCATCGTACAATTATACACCTGACACATGCTCACACACACACTAACACGTCCCCACACACAATTACACACTCACAAACAACTACACACCTGACGCGTACCTGGCGCACAATTACACAGTTGACGCATACCTGGTACACAACAACACATCTGACACATGACTGACACAGCTACTCACCTGACACATCTGACACATAACTACACTCCTGAAACATACCTGGCACACAGCTACACCCCTGACACCCACTCACACACAATTACACACATGACAAGCACACCTGACACACTTCAGACCTGCCATGCACATGCTAGCTCGATTGAATGTAATTATTGACTTCACGGCTGCCCCACACGCCTGGTAGGTCTCTCTCTCTCTCTCCCTCTCTCTCTCTCTCTCTCTCTCTCTCTCTCTCACACACACACACACACACACACACACACACACACACACACACACACACACAACCTAATCCCCTACACTAATGCTTCTTGCTATTTATGCCTCGCTCCTGACTTCCTGTTCCCCATTGTTTTTGTTTCTTTTACCACCAGGCGATTTTGAAGAGTGCGATGAAGTTTTATTTATCTATTTTTTTATTCTTTTCTCACTGCCACATCAAAGGGGACGAGGATGTCTAATTATTTAACCCAGTGAGCCCGGGGAAGTCTTCTAAATTCTATTCTTGCCCTTTCCTGACGATTTCATTCAGCTTAGAACAGATGTTTCGAACTGGAGGGGTTACATACAGCCTCAATAAACGCCTTCAGTGAGACAGCTTCATCCTAGGCAGAATAAAATATCTTGTAGCAGCAAGGACGATTAAGAAGTACCTCAGCCTGATTCAAGAGGTTAATTTTTATTCTTGCTGTCACCGGGTGATTCTGAACGGGTACTATGGCTTCTTTTTTATTCTTGCTTCCGCCGGAGGATCATTCAACTTGCCAGGGATCTCTTGCAGTGAAAGATTTACAAAATACATAATTTCCAAGCCTCAGATCCGAATGAATAAAGCAGCCTGGTGACAGTAACAGTAAAGTTGAAATCGACTAAAAGGGATAACCACAGACGAATTTACTCAGCTCAGAGATATTCACCAAAAAAAAAAAAAAAAAAGTAAGACTACTCAATGAACGATGTTGGCGAGAATTTCTATCTGTGTATTACATTTCATCTAACACTCTTAGACTCCTAGGACTGACTCTCAGCTGAATATATTAATTCTGTATGGTATTAGGTGGAGCAGAATACTAGAACTCTCCTAGCCAAGAGAGGTCTAATCGTGACAATATTACGATTTAAGCTTTGATGACCCACACTCAGCAGAATAAATAGTCAGGCGTCAGCTGGAACAAAATACTTGAGTTGTCCCGACCATAAGCGAGTTAATAACACACCTGATCACCTCTCTAGTATTCTGCATCACACACCTGACTTCTCTTGTCCCTTACTCTGTTTCATGTCTACCCTTCCCTTCCTCCCTCCCTCCCTCCGCTCTAGCTATCCATTGTCAGTTCAGTGTTCGTCAGTGGAGTGTTTCCCTCCTGTCCCTGTCCATACAGTGGTATATCTGAAGACCTGGATTGAAAGCAACTAAAGCCGGTTGTTTTGTAGGGCAAAAATGAGACAAGGAAATACTGACTGGCTGTCTTACTGACGGAATAACGTGTATTATGCAAAGTAAGTTGCAGAGGAATAGGTGTTACGAAGCCTCCCATGCCAAGAAAATAAGCCCCTTATTCCCGTGCTCGTCCCTCACACCATCCAACAGCACCCTTACCAAGACCTCCTATATGTAACCGATCACTATACTCCCTTTCACCAGGTCTGGCACCATCAGTGATGTCCTGAACACCTGTAGCATTGATAAAGTCCTCAGAACTGGATATACCTTTTTGTACTGCCTTAATATATTGGTTCTCAAGGTAAAACATAATTTACTTAGTGCTGAGGATTTTACATCAACACTACAGGTGTTGAGGACATCAATGATGGTGCCAAACTTGGCGGAATGGAGTATAGTCACATCACGCAACACAGCTTTCCTTAAGTACTACTAACCTCTGTTAAGGCAGATACCCCATGCCTTCAGAATTTGGCATGTAATGTATTATTCAGATATGGTCGACGTGACATCCAGTTATCAGCAAGTACACCCTGGAAACTCGTATCGCTGCCTCCCCCGCATAGTACAGCGAATCTGAAACATATTGCATATAGTCAACAAAATTTATATTCCATAATATATTTTAATATGTTACATCAACAGCATTTCGCAAATGGTATACGATAAACAGATTCATGCCACATCTACAAGGTATTACACGTATGTTGCAACCTTCCTGCTTTACAGCAGGTGAATAATATTCCAGTGATTTGATACTGATAGTAACAGAAACAGCTGCAGTGCATTCACGGGCCTGCTCAACCATTTACGAGAATCATGGAGATATGAGTCTAGTTGACAGATATCTAAGAAAATTGTTATATTGGTGTCTAATCTATAACCATATCACATGAACCAAGACAATCATTCATGCTGCAAAATATGTTTACTAAAAGGCAATAGCCACTGATACACCTATTTGTACTAACAGGGAATTGAGCTGGCACGACGAAACGTCTGGGTATAGTTACGTATTACACTCAATAGATATTTGTGTCCATAAACACTGTTCTCCTTAAATACATTTCACTAGAGATGCAGCAGAGTCTCGTTTTAGGGTCATTATAATCGTCTGTTTTATTATGCCACAGATGTAAATATATACTGTAAATAAATAAACAAATAGTTAAACAACAATATTCCTCCTTTTCATGTCGCCTCACAGTATACTGTTACATCAGTCTGTCTGTCTGTCTGTCTCTCTCTCTCTCTCTCTCTCTCTCTCTCTCTCTCTCTCTCTCTCTCTCTCTCTCTCTCAACACACAGTATTTTATCATAGTTACTAACCAATTACTAATCACAATTAAACCGACCACTGATTTTAACGATCTACGGGGGTGGCAAATAGCTTCCTACCTGGAACACAAGGAAGGGGAAGGGGATTTCCTTCTGCTCTGACACGTCCCAAAATAGATCAAAGATCTCTGCTGTGGATCTCCTTACCTTGTGCAAACATGGAAAACTGCCTTAGGATAATGACGATGAGGAGGAGGAGAAGGAAGTGGCGGAGGAAGAGGTTGATGATGATGAAAATGAGGATGACGACGACGACAATAATGATAATGTATATAAAGAAAGTAGTGTGGCCAAAAAGCGAAATACCATAAAAGGTTGAATTTTTGCACTGCCCTGCTTTGTGTGTAGTGTTCACATCTGTTTTTGCCTGCTTTCGCTGCTGGTCCATTTTTCATATTGAAGCAGATGTACACATCATCAAAAAGGTCTATTCGTGTTTTCCCATCTGTACGTCTTAAAGCAGTAGACGAAATATGAAATAATTCTACAGTCACTTTTTATGAATCTTTTTTTTTTTTTTTTTTATCACTGCAACATAAACAAGGAACTTCGTAAAACATGTGAAGTACTCTGTCCATCCAGTGAAAAGTGCGAATATAAAAAAACGGATTAAGAAATCTTCGATCACCCGAGAAAAGGATTTTTTTTTTTTATTAAATAGACTGTAATTTTTGATGGTATACCTACAAGCAGTGTTTTGAGGATGTGAGGATCGGAAAAGCATAAGAAATTAGAGGCTGACAAAAAGAGTGCATAGAAAAGATGTTGGTAGGAAAATGTGGAGAGAAAGCTCAAAATGGAAATGGAAAGATAAAGTGGTGGAAAAGTGCACGAAGGCGAGAGGCTCGGATTGGCAGGAGAGAGCACAGATGATTGGTAGCAGGGAGGCTTGGAGGCGTTTCTGTTGCAACCACCTGGGATGAACTCTGGGATTAGGCGTATGGAAATAGATGGCTCGACACAAACAAAGCAAGGCAAATAAAAGTACAGTAGTTCTTCCCCTCAGCTTGTGTGTTTATTATTTATTATTTAACTCAGATGACACTTTTATATGTCATTCTTGCCCTTGCCAGACGATTATAATCAGTTTAGGAAAGCGTCCCCAGAAAGAAAAAGTGCTCGTGGGCCCTTCGGGCCCTTCGCACTTGCTCCTGCGGAGGGCTCTAGCGTTTATGTGCTGTTCTACTGTAACGTTGTCACTTGTTTTTTTTTGCAGCTAACCAATTGATCGTGTTATTTGCAGCTTCGGGAATGGAACCCAAGTTGTCCGAAAGCAAGTCCGAAATACTTTAGTTGTTCCTGTGGGCAAAAAAATCTACGGAGATCCTATGCCGGGTTCCAGGAGAGGTGTTTTTTTGGTCAAAATGTGATCGCTCAATAAATATAATAAAAGTTTTTCAATCGTGATGGGACCAAGTTTTTTCATAGCGAATTTTTTGCGATTTCTGTGCCAATTTTGGTGCGATTTGAATGTGTAGTTTCGGCTGCCCAAAATACACACACACACACACACACACACACACACACACGGCTACTGCTATAGTATATTAGAAGATCTCGGTAGCGACTCCTAACTCTTCCATCTCGAAGTTTCCCCTAAACTGAGTAAAGTATGTTTAGGAAAAATAATAACAACAACAATACTAATACTAATACTAATAATGATATTAACAATAATACTAATACTAATACTAATACTAACAACAAGAACAAGAACAAGAACAACAACAATAATAATAATAATAATAATAATAATAATAACATCTCAAGGTTAGAGGGATTAAGAATGTATGCTTTTCTTTCCACTGCTTGGTCACTAGTAAAGCACCATTACTCTCGCTGTGCATTATGTTCTGAACCAAAGGACGAAGAGATCTGAAATGATTGTTACATGTGTCCTATCTCAAGAGCTGTAAACAATTTTGTATTACGTCATTCATTAAAAAAAAAAACATATAGTGTCCCTCAGAATTTTTTTTTTTTTTACAGTTACTAAAAATACCGACCCCCCTCCACCCCGAAAAAAAAAAAAAAATGACCCACCTACCTTCATCAAAGCTATGGGTAACGATGCCTCTACTCTTGATTGCACAGTGAGGGGCAAAAGTTCGGCTAATATTTCACTTCTCCCCACACACCTCTGCAGCCTAATATTTCTAAGCTGAGAGTGACTTGGTATGTTTCTTTGTTCGTAGAAGATTCTCTCTCATCTGATGAGTTAGAGAAGAAAGTAACAAACATGCCTTAAGTGTGAAGACGCAGTGGATTGATAGGCAGCCTTTTGACTCTGACTATATACTAATGGATTACATATACCTTATGTTTAACCATGGTGAGAGTTCTTTCAAGGATTAGGGTGATTACTGTCCGGGGATTAATCTGTGTAATGGCCGCTATACAAATACATCCAAACAGTGATTAATCTCCTCAATAGATGTGGGGAAGGTACTGCCGTGGAACAAACTATGTTGCCCTGTGCTGTATGATAAAAGGAAATTGGGAGGAGTTTTATCCTTGCAACTTGATAAGCCAGGAGCTGTTCATCACTCATCCGTCCCTGATCGGTCTTTTTCCTATACAGCCCCTACGTTATGTAACAAATTACCAGTATGTATGGAGAAATGGACGTCTACTAAATATTTTATTGGACAACTCAAAGTCTTTCTCGTTTTAAAAAGCTACGATCTGGAGAGGTGTTGTGATGGGTGTTTATAGGGTTTAATTGCTGCCACTTCTATTGATGAATGTTGTATTCTATATGAGTAATGTCGCAATTTTTATAGCTGTCAATGTGTAAACGTTTGTCGAAGTCCTTGGGATGACTTGACGATTCTGGGTAATAAAAACCAGATTTTACAATCACCATCTTCATCATCATCATTAAATTATTATTATTATTATTATTATTATTATTATTATATTATTAATACCATTAATATTACCATTTGTCACAGCTCCCTAGTAGTGAAGAGTTTAATTGGGGATGCATCTGACTCCTCCAGCTCAAAAAGCCTTACCTGGAAGGGAAAAAATATAAACAATGGAAATAGCACATGTGAAATTAGCTTCTTTCCTCGGGCTAATGGGAATAACCACTAAACTTTGCCAGGAATCATTGAAAGTCGGAGTTTCTCGCAAATTATATCCATTCCCAAACCTGGTACTGCCGTAACACTTTTCGAAGTTGATTACATGTTCCTTAACGATCTTCTTACTTTACCAGATTTGTTGGAAATGTTTATAACTTATACGTCAGTCTTACGCCTGAATTCAAGCTCCTCGCGTGAAAAGAACAGAAATCGACTATACAGAAAGTTAAACGCTTTCAATATGAAAGGTCTCTATTAAGCTGCATAAAATCGTCTGGCGGAAGTTAGAATACAATATAGTAGCAGCAGCAGCAGCAGCAGTAGCAGCAGCAGTTGTAGTAGTAGTAGTAGTAGTAGTAGTAGTAGTAGTAGTGACAGTGTTGGTAATTGTAACACCAAGTTCATCTGAATGTGAACCAAGTGACTGCAAACTGAAACTGCCGCCCTCCCGCAGTTCGCCATTCCATCTTCAAGGGATCGGAAGGGTGATTAAAATATAGAAGCCGTAATCGCACTAAGAAAAGTAAAGGGTTACTGTACGATGTCCTTAGGTAAACCAGTTAGTGAACTATGTAATAACTGAGATGTCAAGGTGGATACAGTCCCATAATGCCACCTTCGTTAATTAAATTGCTTCTGGGATGTATCCTTAGGCAGTGGAGGTCAGAGTGATGAGTAGAGGAACAGATCTGATTGCCTGATGATGTAATACTGATGGAAAGGATTAGAGAAGAGAATGTCTTTTTTTTTTTTTTTTTTAAAATAACAGAACGGAGGAAGGAAAAACAAATGGGAAAAAAAAAAAAAAATACATACACCAGATTACTGGTGTCCTCTGTTCATAAAATATCTGTAACAGTTAGACTTGAACAGTTGTAGGTTGAAATTTGGAGGAAAACAACTCTGGGGAAGCGAGTTCCAGAGAGATGCAGTTCGGGGAATGAAAGAATTCTGATAGGCAGAAGTTCTGCAATAAGGTTGAGTGACATTCCAGTCATGAGCGCTACCAGATGCCCGTGTAGCACGAGGGAAGGCATGGAGAGGTGGCACCATGGACGCAACTTCGTCTGAGCATTTGCCAAAAAAATATCTGTAAAATAATGCAAGGGAGGCAACATTCCTTCTTACTTGCAGGGGAGGTAGTTTATATGTAATGGCAGGGTTGTTAATGATTCTAACAGCTTTATTCTGAATATTGTCTAGTTGTCTTAATGCAACCTCTCCACAACCATTCCACAAGGGTGAGCAATATTCAAGCTGAGAGCGCACATGACTCTTATAAATTATAGCTAACTGCTCATCGGCGAAGAAGTTACGGACTCTGTACAATAATCCAAGTTTCTTTGAGGCGGTTTTAGCAAGTGATCTGACATGAGAGGTCCAGCTGAGGGCACTGTTAAGTGAGACACCAAGAATTTCAATACTTTTGGAGACGGGAATATTAGTAGCACTGAAGGTAATGTACGAATCTGGTAATATCTGTCTATTAGTAAACTGTATATATTTAGTTTTACTAGCATTAAAAGAGACAAGGTTGTTTTGTCCCCATTCACTGATTGTAGATAGATCTTGATTTATGGAGATGGCTGTACTGAGTTGAGAGGTAGAGATATTAGACTTTGTAATTGGATGTCTGAGTGTGAATGAACTATGTAGTGTTGAGTCATCTGCATATGAGTGAATGGGATTGTGAGTGACAGATAAGAGATCATTAATATGAACCAGAAATAGGGTTGGCGCCAGAACTGATCCCTGCGGCACGCCGGCGTTAATTGAGTGGAAATTCGAATATACATCATCTACTTTTACTCTTATTTTCCTGTCACTAAGATAAGAAGAAATCAAAGGAACAAAAGACGTTAGTCCATAGCAAGGGAGTATGGACAGCAGGGAACGGTGCCATACTCTGTCGAAAGCTTTAGAGATATCAAGAGCTACTGCATGAGTTTCTCCAAAAAGATCTAGCTAGTCAGAAGGGAAATGCAGGTGATTAAAGGTGTGTCTCAATGTAGTTTAGTGAGGCGTAGAGAGTAATTTGGAGGTGTCCCTATAATTAATTATTGATAAACGGCGAGTAAGTGGTGTGAAATGTTTCTGCGTTTAACTTAGTGAAAAAGGGACATCGAGTTGTCATGCTAGGGTGGCAGTACGGTACGGTACGATACGGAATTACGGTACGGTATGGTATTTTTTCACCCGTAAGTACGGTACGAAATTGCGGTACGATATTTCTTTTTTTTTTAAAGTACGGTATGGTATGAAATCACGTTATTTTTTCCGTACCTTTTCTGTACCCATTCCGTACTTATTTATTCAAATGTGACTGTCCACTGTCCAGAATAATCCAGATGACAAATACTGACTTTTAGATAGGAATGTAGACATCTTCAAATGGTGGCAATGCTATCCTCATCAAGACCTGAAGAAACTGGCCGAAGTGGCAGTGGCTCTTCCTGTCACTCAGGCCAGTGTAGCGCCTACTTTTTCAGGTTTACGGTATATCCTCGATGAACTTAGGTTAGGGCTGAAAGAGGATATAGTTGAGTCTATTATGTTCTTGCGTTGCAACGCCTAATAAATAATCAAAAGACCAGTTTATGGATGGAAATTCAATTTTAATTTAAAAGAACAGTGAATGAAATTAATGAAGTTTTATGTTCATCTATATGTGGAAACTAACCTTTCCTTTTGAATGATATTCTCATAACCAAATAACATTACATATTATCTAGGGACTTGAATTCAAGTTCATTTTAAAACATCAGTGAATGATAGTAATGAAGTTTTTTGTTCATACGGATGTCGAAGCTATAGTCCATTCATTATAACTTGACCAAAAATCGTTACTGCTAACCTCTATAACCTGAAAACTGCTAGATTATTTAAGGTAATATCTCAACCATTTGGAAATAGTCAACCAGGGAGTATTTATGGAAATTTACAATTTATTTCCTTTTGCCTGTCCCAAATTATAAGTTAGTTGATAATATTTTTGGCCAAGCTGTACTGAACACTGAATAGTGTTTACTTTTAAATGGGAGGCATGTTAATAATTACAAGAAACGTATGGTAATGGTTATTATATACAGTATATTTCTATTATTTGAAATTTGTTTTGCTGTACATATCTTGTATATTCATTGCCCACTGTAGGCCTACAAAGTTAAGTGATTAATTTATAGATTTTTTTAAAGAATAGTATATAAATAATGATTTGGATTAGGTATTTTCTGTAGGGCCGGCTGCATCATTGCTACTTGACTCTTTAAGTTGTTTATTTTTATGATAGTTTGATTTAAGCACACATTTTTCTCAAGGAAAATTCTAGTACAATCCCAGTCAGTAATCCTTATTTTTACTTAATCCCATTGCCATATGAATATAAATCAAATGTTAGGACAGTTACCACACACACACACACACACACACACACACACACACACAACATATTTATAGTAATTTCCACTAACAGCAAAAAACACAAATATAATAAGTGAGTAATGAAACTGGGTGAGGAATTGCTTTCAGAGATAATTTATATTATCGATTAATTTTCACAGAAACGTGATGGCAGAGGTACGAAATTAGGTACGAAATTACGGTACGAAAATTTATTTTATCGTACCAGTACGGTGCAGCTCTTTAGCTATGGTACGAAATTACGGTCCGATATTTTTAAACTATCGGAATTACGATATTTTTTCCGGAGAGTACCATACCGCCACCCTTGTTGTCAAGTGCGTCTCTGAGAGTAGTTAATGAGAAGGCGACAGCAAATGGTAAGTGAATCTGAATATACTGTAATCGTAGGGAAGAATAATGTGACTATACTGCAGGCACTTTACCAGCAGTATGATCAGTCAGTAAGCTACAGTAGAAGTGAAGAAGATATATGTATTTTACCTCCCTCAACACAAGACGTCTTTTCTAATCTGAATAATGGCGATTGGCAGCAGGAGAATAATACAAGGAGCATCCAGAGTGCACCCGCAACGATTAACTGGTATAAGGTCCAAATATTCGATTTTGCCCTGAGACCTTAACCTTCGCCGGCTACTCTCAAAATCGATTTGCTTTACTCTTGCCTAACCCTTAACACTTCCACCAAATCAGATCAGATCTGTTTGAGTTGACTTTGCCCATACCAGTCACCTTGAACTCTGGGCTTTAGTTGTAACCTCACCCTTAGACTGAAGGTTCTCATAGTCAAATATTTTTCCATGTTTTAACCCGGACTCTTCTACAAAGCATTATTTGCATCAAATAAAAATTGTTCAAGTTATCACACACCTTGCAATATGGCTTTGACTTTTGACCTATTATTCTAAAAAACAGTAAGTACTGTAGATTCTTTGGGTGATCTTCAATTCACCCACCGAGTTGGATCCAAATTATTTCAAACTTATTTTCTTTCTTTTTTTTTTTTCTTTTTTTTTTTTTGCATATAGACACTATGGTCGAAATCTGACCTTGCCTTGTGACCTGGATCTCTGAGTCCTTCTTCTCAAAACTGAATTCCTTCGCTCTTGCCTGACCCTTAACCTACCCACCATGTTTAGTTCAGATCAGATTAAACTGTTTGTATAGACCTTGCCCTCTGATCTTGACTTTTGACTTTTCGTTTTCGCCTTGGCTTTTGTTTGTCCTCCCGATTCGAATCCTATTATTCTTGCCTTATCGTCAACCCTTCCACAAAAATCAGTCTAATGCGGACAAAAATTGTTTAAGTTGACCTTGTCTTGTGATCATGACTTCTGACCTATTCATCTTAAAAACATTATTTCCCCCTCGGCTGACCCTCAACACTTCCACCAAAATTGGCCAAAAACAGATCAAAGCTATCGTGATATATTTTGCTCACACACACACACACACACACACACACACACGCACTGATGCTTATGCATTTGCATACACACACACACACACACACACACACACACACACACACACACACACACACACTCGCGTGCGCTGATCAAAGCATAACACTCCTCTCGCTTCGGGAGTCACGATTGTAATTAAAAAAGATTCACAATACTGGAGGCGTTTATGGAAAAAAGTTATAACCCACAACTATGGAGGGTCTCTCCTAATCTGAGTGAATCGTCTGAAGCTAGCAAGAATGACAGTTAATGGTGCCATCATACTGAAATGTCTAAAATGGAAACAATAAGAATGATGTCAATTATTAGATGACCAGGAGGAAAATTAACTGGAGCGACTTAGAAGTGTGGCAAGAGCACTGAAATATGAAGACATACATCAGTTTCGATCTCAACACCCACACCAACCGAATCCAACGCCCCAACACATCCTAAAAGATGTCCTCCTATTTGTACACACCCCTTAGACACACTCCAGATGCGATGCACACTACGTGCACCTCAGACACAGACACGCATCTGCGAGTGTGGCACAAATAGATGGAAGTGAAAGTTAGAAGCTCTTAAAACTTCGGCTGCAGCTGCTAAAGTTCATCTTTCGATAGTATACAGTGATTCGACGAGTGAGTGAGTGAGAGGGTTTGTGAGCGAATGAGTGAGTGAGTAGGTAAATGAGTGAGTGGCATAATTAGGAACACAGACAAAATTTCTCCGGCGCCGTGGGTGCTGCAAAAATAGTGGTCTGTTGTATTGTTAGTGGCAAGACCATCTATATTGATAACTATCTCGTTTGATCGACACTACAGTATTTTCTTGCTAGAACTGGGTATGATTACTACTTCAGATCCAGGATTCTTAATTTACTTTATTCCCGCTACAGCGACACTGTTTCATTCAGCTTAGGGGAGATCAACTAGGTCTGAACAAGTTAGAAGTTGTCATTAACCCTTCCGTACTGATGATGCCTTATTTCTTTCTTTTATTGTTACTAGGACATGGAATTAAATTGACCATTTAGGATATCATAGACCCTCTCCAAGGAGATACTTCTCTGATCGTGAGTATAAAGCAGACGATAGAAATATAAACTCCATGACCCATTATGATTAATGTACTGTACACTCACCCCTCACGGGCAAATTAGGCCCTTGAATACACGATGAAAAATATATCGCGCAGGACGGGTCGGTGATACCCTTAATAATAATAATATATACAGATCAGTTCGTGATGTTCATAGAACATTACGCTGTTATAAGTGAATGAGTGCATAATAATAATTACAATAAGCAAAATTAACAATGTAACAGGCAAGCACTGTGGTACATTCTCAGTGAAAGTATGCCTACCAAAGCGAGCGAGAACGAAAGGGAGCTTAGCATTACCTGTCTTCTGTGGTGTCAGAGTTTTCCCAGCAGAAAGTAATCCGATACTTTCTTGATAGGGTTTACAAACCACCTCAAAAGTTGTGTCGTCAGTCCCTGCCAACAGCTACACCCACGAACACCTAACCCTTCTCTTCCACGAACTTTCATTATCTCAAAAAGTTTACTTAAATTGTTAAGACTGAATTGTTTATCTCTCATGGTTTAAATCAGGTATCTTACACTGGAAGGTTTTGCTCAGAACCAGGATTAACAAACCAACTTTAGCAGAAGACAGTACATACATAACAGCAAGGCATCAAGTCAAATGCGCACGCCTATCTTCTGGGACGTTAATAATGCAAGAGAAGCAATGTGATGTTTCTATGATCGATAGCAAGAATGGGAGACAACGAAAACCTTAAGAGAAGATGAATGACCAAGGTTGTGCTGCGGAAGGTAAGGGTAGGCTTGTGGAAGTCGCGTCTCGTTAACCTTTTAGCCAGTATTTTAGGTGGCATAGGAAGTTGTGTAGCACCTCTTCCTTAGAGGTTTATTTTGCATATTTTACATCGTAGCATTGTCTTGTATGCTTTTTTGTATAGCGTTTAATATAGAAACAGTCTGCATTAGTAACATACTGATGTGATATGTGCAGAATAAATCGCTAATGAAGAGGTATTACGACATCTCCAAAGCCACTTAAAATGCCACCCTTTGACTGTTTCGGTTTTCTCTTGACAAAAAGTCGTCTGGTGTCAGCCCAAATAAAATATGTGTATCAGCAGAAGAGAAAGTGTTACTTGATGTGATTTTTGAAGCCTTTGTCTGCCAGGATTTCTTTCAGCTAAATAAAATAAACCCCCGTCTCTTATGATCGCACTTTCCTTGCTCTCTAGACGCTACCTCACCTTTCCTTAGGTGAAAAAAGAAGAGGTCAAAATGATGATAATTTTTGCTGGTGACGACGACGACGACGACGACGATGATGATGATGATGATGATGATAACCAAAGTCTTCTGGGGTTAGCCAGATAAAATACCAAAGTGCACAAACCGCAGACAGATCAGAGCCCGCCACGGCGCGCTCCAGCCTCATCGCGTGAGTGCTGCGGGAAGGGTTGTGATGGATGCTGCGTGAGGTGGGTGGAAAAATGAAGAATGGAGTCATCAGCGTCGGAGTGGAAAGACCGCGATATACAGATCAGATCATTCACGAGAAGCAGGAGAAGCGTTGGCGATAGGGCGCAACCCCCAAAGAACTCCGCTGTAAATAGCTTGGCTTCTTCAATCCGGCGACGTACCATCAAATACAAAAGTCCGTTCGCCTCCCCTGCTTCTTACTCACTGCTGGATTCATTGATGCCTAAATGAGACGTACTGAACAAAGGCGCATATCTTCACCCACAGATGAATGGTAATATGCGCTTCGGTCCACTACGTCATAATCAAGTGTATATGAATCCAACAGCGAAAGAAAGGCAGGGAAGGCAAACAGACATCAGTATACGGCTGTACTTTGTTTTATTTTTGCGATCATCTGAGAGTAATATATAGGTTTGGGAAGAACTTTCACTGAAGAGAGATTTATGGCAGTCTGTTCTAACCTTTTTACTGCCAGACGTAGCTCAAAATTAAATGAAATCGTCTGCAAGTAGTAAAAGCTCTATATGTTCTCGGATTGAATGGATTACGTGGAAAGCCAGTGGCCTACAAAGAAACAATGGAATATCATAGCATACTTGAGATGAACTCGCTAGTAGAAACGGAAGGGAATGGGGTTAGGAAATTTGTTATTTGTACTAAACTCAGTTCAAGATCTTGGATAAGTCATGAGGAATAACAAACGTTTCATTAAAAATGCCTGAAGATGGATGAGCAGGCCTCACAGTTGGATGTAATACACTCAGGAGCGAAGTACCCCGGATGAAACCAATACTGCCAGCCATAAGGAAGGTCATTAGAGGAAAGATTCTTCATTGTACTCCTCTTCAGAAAATATAAAAAGATTACAATACCTGAGCCCTTGACAGAGGGTTAGAAACGACCATATTTGAAAAAGACTGAAGGACAAAACATGTGTAAATATATAAGACAGATGTGGGACTATGAGGGCCGTATCACTGGGATTCACTGCAGTCTGAAAGAGCAAAACACCAAGCATTCGTCAGAGTCAGTGAAAAACAGACCGACTGGGCAGCTCCTCAAGGTGCTTCCGCTTCTTAAAATATTAATCAGATGGTTTATGTTAAGATGGTAAACAATGAAGATGGAGTTTATATTGGCAGGGTTTTCGAGAACAACTGCTGGAAGTAGTGATAAAATGCACAAGACGATATCATAGCAAAGGTCTTAGACTTTGTTACTCCGCCTCATTTTCACCATATTTTCATCCATTTTCCTTGTCTTTTCCCCCAATTCTGCACTATTCCTTGCCCACCTATCTTCCCACCCCTGTCCTACCTACAGTATCTCCCCATTCCTGCCTCACCTATCTCCCGATCCCTGTCTCACCCATCTCCTCACCCCTGCCTAAGCTATCTCCCCATCCCTGCCCCACCTGTCTCCCCACCCCTGCCTCACACCTGTTTCCTGTGCCACCTATCTCCTCACCTCTTCCTATCCTCCCAACCTCCCTCACCCATCTCTCACCTGACTCATCTATTCCTCCCCTGCTTCACCCATCTTTCCACACCCACCTCACACACATCCCCAAATCTGACCGTATTTTCAAGCTCTTATAGGCGTAAATTGTGTACAGGACTGGGTGTTTATACTTTTGTCTTCACTCTTGCAGCTACCAAACTTTCCACAGTCAAATCGGTGTGAATAATAAGAGTTAACTGTCACACTTTAATCAGATTGAACACTAAGAAAACATTTAAAGCAAAGTGATATGTGTGAGTAATTAATTGTTACTGATGCCTGTTAATCACGTAACTGGTTAGGATCCCTCATAGACACAACCCCCAGATCACTACCCACCCACACCTGTCATCCTCCGAAGCTCACAAGAAGTCCGCCAAACGCTGGATTTGCCTGCTGCTGCTGCCACACTCATCCTAATTGCATGGCGCCATCACTCAGCGTAATGGCCTTCGCTACAGGGGCTGGTTGGGTGTTCGGGTCGTTTGGCCGCCTTGTTCGGAGAGACATGATTCGTCCGGCTGAGGGCTGAATTGCTTAGAATGCGACAAAACGTCACTACGCAGGACTGATAAATACACCAGAAAGCGTTGCTACGTAGGACTGAAAAATACACCACAAAACGTTGCTATATACAGTAGGACTAATATATAGACGACAAAACGCTGCTTTATATGAAATACACAGCAAAAGTGGTTTTACGTAGGACTGATTATTACACGAAAAACGTTACTATGCAGGACTAATAAATACAGAACAAACGTTACTATGCAAAACAAATTACATTATTATGCAGGGCTAATGAATATACGACAATATTCGGCTTCCACTGTATCTGGCTAACTGAATGGAGTAAAATTTCACTTGATTGCCTAGAATACAGTAAAATTCTCATTATATTGATCTCTTTGCTTAGAATACAGTTTAACATCCTTATATCGGACTATCTGCTTAAAATATAACCAAGCCTAAATATCGGACTAATTGATTAGAATTTAAAAAAATGCCTATATTATAATTACCACTTTTAAAAATATCAAACCTCATTGTACAGAACACGCTTAAACTTCACTGTATCAAGTCAGTCGCTTAGAATACAGTAAAACTTCAGTGTTAGAATACAATAACACTTCACAACATCGAAGTAGACTATATGCTTAGAATAAAATCAAACCCCACATAACTGAACTAGATATTTCCGATACAATCAACCCCCACTAAATCGAAATATCTGCTATACAATCATACCTCACAATATTGGACTGATAGTGGAAAGATCGAGTTTGATAAAAGCATAATTTTGGTATACATAAGCTTTCACTGTATCTTAATTTCCTGACTGTTTTAGCATTCCAATTTATTTGTAAAACGTTTGGTTGAATTATGTGACTTGCGGACCTAATTAAACAAACTATGCATACTAATATGATGCTGGAGAAAATTACGCAACAGGTAATGCTAGGGGGGGACTGTGGATGCTTTTAGATGAGGCTGGGACGCTTCAAAACGATGAAGTGCTTTACAAGGCGGAGCGATTATGTTTTTGCCCGCCTCTGTGTGTGTGTGTGTGTGTGTGTGTGTGTGTGTGTGTGTGTGTGTGTGTGTGTGTGTGTGTGTGTGTGTGTGTGTGTGTGTGTGTGTTTGTTCCCATTATATCTCACGAACGGCATGAGCTATCAACATGAAACATTCAGGGTATCAAGATATGGCCAAAATCTTAGCCGAGTTCGAAAATGGGCACTCGGAGTCAAGGCCAAGGTCACCAAAACGGCCGCTAAAGGTCAACTAGTTTTTATCGCCCTCCTTTAGCACCATTATATCTCATGAACGGCTTGAGCTATGAACATGAATCTGTCAGGGTATCAAGATATGGTCAAAATCTTGTATTTGACCACCAGAATGTTTTGGAGGGCGATTAGCATTCGGCTCCAGAAAGCTTTTCTTTCATTTAGTCTTGCTACTGCCAGGCGATTTTCTTTGCTATGAGGACACCACATGTACTTAACCTTCAAAGAGATGACAAGATTACCATTTAATTCTTAACATCCTCAGATAATTTTTATTTAAGACTAGGAGAGCACCTTATCACTGAACGGGTTAATTCAGGTTATATACCGGGTGTCCAGGAGGAAAGGATATAGCTTTGGAAGTGATAGATGAGGGAATTCTAAATAAAAGAAAGGTTATATAAACATACGTTGTAATCTCAGCAATTATTAATAATTTTATGATAAGAAACGGTCTCCCTCATAATTCACTTACGGTCCTCAGCGACTGTAGCTTCATAAAGGTTTAATAATACCTGTATGTAAAATATATAACAATGTTGTAATAAATTATATAGGAGTGTTGTAGGGGGTACCAGGATGAAATTATACAAAGCAATTTATCAAAAAGCAGAATGAAATGTGCTGAATGGGTCACGAGAAAATAATGCGCATTCGTAAGACGAATTCATTTAGGGAAGAAATCATATTCACATGATGAAACTACGAGTATGTTAATAACTGTGAATATACAGAAAATCTTCCGTGTTGAAATTTTTCATTTGAACACAGGTAAAGTCAAAGACCACTGGTTCATTTGTTTGTGGGTTGTGATGGCAAGTGTAGCATCGTTTGTCTGTACACTAGTATCATCAATCGTTTCAGTTAGGTATGTTTTTAATTTCAGATTAGCGAATGAGTGAATGATCAAAGGTTTATTCGAGGGTTCATTTGTCAAACACGGCGGTATAACCCTACTGTTATTTCTGACGCACACATACACGTATTTGTGTATGTATGTGTCTTTGTCATACTGTGTGTAAGCTGGTGTGTGTGCGTGTGTACGTGCAAATGTTTGTGCATATAGGTATATATGTGTATGCACATTCATAAAGAAAACTCGCCAAATAAACAAAAAGAAAAAAAATGTGTTTGCGTCTGAAGCCTGCATTAATTAAAACGTGATTAAACAATTCGAGGTAACAGATTTATGGATAATGCTCCCCAAATTAACCCTAAATAAGCTTCCACGTGCGGGTCCTATCAGACTGTGTTTATGAGAGTGGCTTAACTGGCCCAGTGTATCAGGGATATAAAAGAGCACAGCGATTGCATTACCTCGATTTCTAACTGATTTTTTCTATTTACCTATCTATGTATTTATCTGTCTTTATTTTGCTGTCTGCTTACTGACTTTGCGCATGTTTGTTTGTCATATTATCTACCTCTTTTTCTGTCAGCAGTTCAGGTAATCAGTTATCCTACCCACCTGCATGCCTACTCACCTACCTACCTATCGACCTACCTGCCTACCTATCTACTTGTCTATCTGTCTATCTATTTATCTGTCTATCTATGGCATACTGTGTTTATGAGAGTCTTAACTGGTCTAGCGAAAGTAGATCATAAACGTGTTTAGTGACAACATTACTAGCTTTCTACCTTTTTTTTTTTTTCTGTTCATCTGTCTATCCGTTTATCTGGAAATTTGTTTTTTCTGCCTGTTCTTGTATCTATGCTTTCTGTAATTGTAAGTCATTCTGTTTACCTTTTTGTTCTTCCAATTAATCAACCCACCTACTTTCCTGTCTACCTACCTACCTATCTTCCTACCTACCCACCTACCTACCTATCTATCTATATCTATCTGTCGATCTGTCTGTCTGTTTGTCTGTCTGTCACTCTCTATCGATCTATCTACCACAAATCAATCTATCTAGCGAAATCAATCAATCTATCTCTTTCTACTTACATCTATATATTTATGTCTACTATCTATCGGCTGTGTTTGTGAAAGGCTGAGCCTGTCTGATATACAAGCTTAATAAAATAGCAAAGGGATGCCGTTCCTGGATTTCTAATTGACTTTTTCAGGTTTCTGTGTTTGTTTTGGTTTGCCTATCTATTTGTCTATCTGATCATCTGTCATTTTTTCATAAATATGTTTGCAAATATCTGTAGTTCTGTCTTCCTTTCTTTCAGTCAGTCAGCCAACCTACCTACCTATCTTCCAGTCCACCCACCTGTCTATCTATGTATCTATCAGATTGTGTTTATGAGACAGGCATAATTGGCTCAGTTCATCACGGTTATTAATGAGCAAGGACAATGTTACTTGATTTATAATTCTTTATATCTCTTTCTTTGCTCTTCTGCTTCTCTCCGTAGTTTCACACTGATGTGACTGTATTTGACTATCATTTCATTTACCTCACTTTCTGTCAGTTAATCAGTCAGTCTCAATCATTCAGCCAGTCAACCCACCCATCTACCTACTTCCTTACCCAGCTTCCTACTTACCAACCTACTAACCTACCTACCCACATACATACCTACCTACCTAACCTGGCTAAAACATAAAAAAAAAAAAAAAAAAAAACAGGGACACCTGTTCCTGATACTGTATTACTTGATTCCTAATCGATTATTTGTTCTGACTGTGTATACTGTTATCTGTTTTGTTATCTGTATGTACCTGTTTCTGCTAGTCTATCTATCTGTATATCAAAATATGTCGTGGTTATGAAAAAGCAGGTATAACCGTTAGCGATGCTATACTATTCGTTTCTCAAATGATTTTTTTATGTGTTTATCATTCTATGCATCTACAGACCCATCCATTTACCTGACGATCATCATACACTCCATTTAGCTTCTGGGTCATCCTTTATTCGGAATTTAAGTGAAATCTTTGCTGTTGCGCTAGAAAACTTAAAGGACCTTCGACATACTGCCACAAATTATTATTTTACAAACTTCTCCTTCGACATGCCCCTCCCTGTGTGCCGTCATGATAAAGGTCCTCCCCGGTCTTTATTTCTAACCAATCTCCTCTTTCTGTCCCTTTTTCTTTTCTTTTTCTTTTTTTTTCACTTCAAAGGTCCTCTCCTGTCTTTATATAGCAACTGTCGTTAATGGTCACTGCCCCAAAGTTCTGTCATTTCACCATTTCCAGTTCTCTTAATCATAAACGACTTTCAGAGCTGCATACGGAGACAAAGCTATTCATACTTTGATACCTCCGTCTTTCAGTTTTTTATATCCTTTTCACAGCATCCGTCACAAGTCGATACAAAATTCACGGGACGAAACTGTGATATACCTGACTTCTGAACTCTTTATTTATGAATGAAAAAAAACGAATCTTGATATTTTTATTCGCTTTAAAGCTCGACTCTTTCACCTTTCCAAACTCTTCCAACAAACTATTCCCTCATCCTCAACCAGGGATGGCTCGAGGAGTATGTGATTGGGAGGGCGGGGTAAGGACAATTTTAACTAACTTGATCCGTTTGGCGTTACGGTTTGACCAACTAAAGAGATATAAACAAACCAAATTTATGACCCCCCCCCTCCTTGCCACCGTTCCATGGGTGAAGGGGGTCTAGGTCCAGTCACCTTCATTAATTACCGTATGGCACTTGATTTTGGCTTAGATTATTCCCTGACAGGAAGGAAACTAGAGTATTTTGTATTTTGTCCTCTGTCTGTCTGTCTGTCTGTCTCTGTCTCTCTCTCTGTCTGTCTGTCTGTCTGTCTCTCTCTCTCTCTCTCTCTCTCTCTCTCTCTCTCTCTCTCTCTCTCTCTCTCTCTCTCTAGATATATAAAGAAAAAATATGTAAAAAAATATTTTGTCCTCTTGGAGACCTCTCCTTTTATGTAAAAAAAGTCTCCACTCTTCATTTTTGAACAACTCAGTAATTTTTTGACCAACTCAGAACACACATTGGGGGTGACCCCCCCTCACCACCACCCCAGTCGGGCCACCCCTGTCCCACACAAAACACAGTTCAGTCCTTAATCATCTTTCAGTATGTTTAATGTCTTTTTAATGATTTATCTCGCAGTTATCGCATTATATCTCATGCGAAATCAGCTCTGCAGAGACTAGGTGAGCTAAACTAACTTCCGAGTTTTCTTTAAGGTGACTCAGTTTGACTTTGCACAGGGGCCTTATTTGATTTGTGTAAAGTGCCAGTGCATACAATTCTTCTAGACAAATAGAGTCAAATCCACATCGTCTTATTTGGTTTGTCTTTCACTTTCTCGTTTCAGCCTCTCTCTTCTTTAGTACTACGTCTTCCTTTCTTACTTCATTACTAGATTGGTCACTGCTCTTTTAAATTCTCTGGCTCTATCCCTTCCCAATTTCGGTGAGCGAGCAACACCCAGCAAGTCACTCATTCTCACTGTTTTGTCGTCCAACTCACCAATGCAAGAGTTAACTACCACTATGAGTTTAATCGCCATGTGTCCAGGAATCTGAAACTGAGCGAGTCTTTATTTTGCTTCGTATGTTCAACTTTGATAGGAAGGAAAATATTTTGCAAGCCTTAGACTCTGGGTCCATCCAACCAACCACCATCTGCGCATTTTCCCACCAACCACCTAACCAAAATCTACGTATTTTTCTAGCTAGCTACTTAACCAACATTAGCGTATTTTCGACCCAAGTGCCTTACCACCATTTGCGTATATTCCCAGCTGGCCGTCTTGGGTGGTGTATGCTTAAGTGAATCTCCCTGGTGCGTCGACCTTTAGCCTCTCCTCGCATGACGGAGTGGAATCCAGGTAGCGCAGGTGCCTCATTATTTCCAGGTAACTCCGCAGCGGCCTGGCTCACTCTTGCGTGCTGCCGGGGGTAAAGTTGCGTGAGTGAGGCCCGAGCACATTCTTGACTCGCACACCAAAGTTAACTAACACTTTTAATGCAAGACTTCTTTTATATTTTGTTCTTGTTAGTGCCATATGGTTTTATTCAGCAGGAGGAATTTGTATATTAATTTTTTCGTATGATTAATAAGTTTTTACATTCTCTTGTCAGTAAGACTAATAAAAAAAAAAAAAACAGTCCCAGATCGATGAAATACTGAGACGTGGATTCCCTCCCTGTACTGTTATTCAGAAGATTAGAGCCTTAGAGCAATTCTGTTTGTGGATATGTCACTGAGAAGGAAAGGACCAAAAATACTGTGGACTATGCCAACAGCTGGAAGGAAGGGAAGGGGACAGAGAAAGGATTAGATGGTGAGAAAGCTGAAATTCAGGAGAACCAGGTGCTGGGGATTAGTTCAACATGCACAAGCAGTATCTGAGAGGGGGACAAAGGCAAACATATATAAGCGTAACTGACACGGAAGCATTCATATATTCTACTACAATATGACGTGTAACTTCTGCTTTACATTTTTGACGTATTGTACATTTCTGTTATACAACAGCTCTACTGATCGACTTACTTCATTACGACTATCAGTTAATAACCAGATTCCTTTCCAGATAGTCTACATCCTTAGTCTTTTCACTCCAACGTAACATTATAAATTCTCAAAATCCCACTTTCTTCCCCAGACGTCGGTCTACGGCAAACATGAATTAAAGAACCACCAGCTACATAAATCTAATATTTTATCTCTTCCTTCGACTTCCGGCAGAATGTTGATTTGCGCAGTTTTACTCAAGGCCTTTGTCTCCGCCTTCCAAAACAGAACCGTCGAAACAGTTTTATGAGTTAGTAAGGAGGTGGCATATATTATGAAACTTTAACAATTATCAAAGGTTATATTGAATTCCATCTGTCTGTTTATCCATCTGTCTGTCTATATATCTACAGCCAAATGTCTTAATCCAGCAATGAGAGGTCACAAACAAATCTCCATGTCACACTGCCCATCTTCAGGCTGCCCTCCATTCAGCTCACACCACCCTCACTCATATACCCCTCTTCGGTCTCTCCTATTTCTCTCTTTCTTTCTCTCTCTCTCTAACGCACACTGCTAATAAATCCTTCATTCTTCGTTCTCATACTATACTGTCATCATAAGTGAACAAACCGACAGTACCATTCCAAAAAGTAAGATTTTTTAGTGGGTTACATCTAAAGTGTGTCGACCATATCTAATCTCCCAACCCAAAAAGTCTCTTCTGATCAAAATAAAATCGTGGGAGGAAATTAAAGAGACTTCATCGCAGAACACGGGGATGATATTTTCTATGAATTCTTAACTCTTTGGCCACAATGGGTTTCTGTAATCTAAATAAAGCTATCTGGCCTTAGCTGAAATAATGCGTACACAACACTTAATTCTCGGTTGAAGAGTATATGGAGATAATTATTAACCTTTCTCCTGCAGTGTTTCCCTGGGCTCATTAACCTAACGTTGGCCAGAATTAATAGCATCGTCACTAATTTCTGAGACGGAGAGAATTATCTGATGTTAGCCAGAATAAAATAGTCACTACAGTCGGCTTGTTTTAATCTGACGGATATGGCCACTCCCACGACTTGCCTGGTAAGTTGCAGTTACAAGAAATTCGGCGAGACTTAGTTATATGGGATGAATGAGTCTGTGTGCTTACTTGTAAAATCAACCTCCCAATATACACTTGGCCACTGACTGAGATCAAAGGAGTTACTGATCTTTGTCAGGTTAAATAAGCTATAGTTTCTCAGCGCTGGATAAAATTTGTCTGATATTAGACAGAATAAACTGGACATTTATACGTTTCTCTCAATAGAACATAATTACCTGATGTTAGAGTAAATATCAAAGTTACCATTTCAAGGACAAGGAGTTATTACATCAGATGACAGTAATCATAAACAGAAATAGACTGGGTTGAAAAGGCTCTTGTTGGTTTAGTGGTTAGGACGCCCAGTCGGAGTCCCGGCCTTACAGTGGCGTCAGACCCCAATAAGTGACTGGATGTATGTCAATCACGTAATGCCATCAAGGAGAGCAGGCTGGTCAACTACCCTTAAATGCATTGGACCACGGTAGCATAGCCTTGAACCCCTACACCTTGAATGGGGTGAAATGTAACTGACTTATTTATTATTATTATTATTATTAATATTCTTATAAATATTATTATTATTATTATTATTATTATTATTACCACTACTACTACTACTACCACCGAACTACTACTACTACATCTAAATATTAATAATAATAATAATAATAATAATAATAATAATACTGTAATTATGATTTTATTATCTGGGTCGAGGCCAGACAGGCTTTACAGGTATTATACAAGATTGTAGTAACCAAAAAACCTGAAAGAAAATTATTTTAACTAGTGCGTATGTACAGGGTAATAACAAGGTCGATAATTATAAAGGCTCTGACCTAGGTCCTTTTGATCTTTTGTGGTAAACTTGGAAAGGGATGATTTAATGGCAGATGTATGTATGTATGTATGTATTTACAGTATGGATGAATTTATGGGTAGAAGGATGGATGGTTAGCTACTTACCTATCGATAAGGCAGCTTGAGAGAGAAAGAGAGAGAGAGAGAGAGAGAGGCAGATATACAGATAGACAAAATATATACACAGAGGTAGTATTAGATTTATATCGACAAACCGAAATATTCGCCATGTGAAGTTAGTGTCCTGCACATCTACTAAATAAAAGCGTCCGGCGGCTGTAAAATTAAATTACGAGAGCAAACCTGTGTGTGTGCGTGAGAGAGAGAGAGAGAGAGAGAGAGAGAGAGAGAGAGAGAGAGAGAGAGAGAGAGAGAGAAGTGGTGTTTTGTGTAAATTAATGCATGTATTTTTTTAGTATGCGTGTTTATGTACTTTTCTAGCAAAAATGTACATTGTGAAGCATGTATATACTCTGTTAGTGCAGGTGTATCTTTGTATTTTGTTAGTCCAATCGTCTGTATGTACACACATATGTATACGGAATATGTATGCGTGTGGTATGCATGTATGTATATGTTACGTATATGTATACATTTATATATGCAATTGTCAGCACAGGTATGTGCATGTGTTTTATTAGTGCAGGTGTATATACCGGGTAGGTGTTTATTAGTGCAGATGTAGGCTATGGTTGCATTTAGACTGTGCAGGTACACGAATGTACTCAGTACCAAAGCCTAGTGTTTTGTATTGTTATCTGACTGAAGGCGTCGACATATATAATAGGTAGAATAATAACAGAAATAATTATCTATCTGTCTATCCATTATACTCGTTAATTGTGTGCAGGTATGACTCTCATGTGTACATGTATGTATGCAAGTATGCATGCATGTAAGTCCGGAGTGTGTACTGTATATATGCTCTGTGCGTGGAGTGGGTGCGTGAGGTGCACGTCTAAGGTACACACGTGATGCTTCTCAGGACCCCCAGAGGCTTAATGGCGCTACTGGCTTGTCCCAAAGTAATTCTCCCTTTGGGTGTTTGTGGACTGACTGGGTCTGTGGACTGACTAGGTCTGTGGACTGAGTGGTTTACCAGGTTCTGGAGAGGACGAGTCTCTCTCTCTCTCTCTCTCTCTCTCTCTCTCTCTTTCTCTCTCATGCAGTCGATGGTACTATAGAGTCGTATAAAAGTATCCTAATAGCTTTGATGAATAAATTCACAATGAATACTAAGGATTCTGTTATACACGATTTTTTCCCATGCTCTTTGGATCGTACCTCACCCGTTCCCTGGGTGTAAAATGAGGACTTGATGATAATGATGATGATGATGATGATGATAGGCCTGGATGATGATGATGATGATGATGATGATGATAGGCCTGGATGATGATGATGATGATGATGATGATGATGATAGGCCTGGATGATGATGATGATGATGATAGGCCTGGATGATGATGATGATGATGATAGGCCTGGATGATGATGATGGGTCTGGATGATGATGATGATGATAATGACGATGATGGGAAACTTAACTATCATGGACTTTACTGTAAAATATCGTTCACTTCACAAATTATATTGTTTGATCTCTTGTGGCCATTTACTTACTTTTATTAACTCGACAAACAATGGGTAACTAGTCATCTGTTATTTGTCATCGTTTATATCCACATTTCTTACACGGCGAACAAAACGCTGTTGGTAAAATAGTGCAAATTACTGTAAGAACGTTGTTGCAGACGATAAACAAAGTGCAACAGGCAAGTCAAACTGTATAATCTACTGTTACTTTGTTTATGACAGTTCGTAAACCATGGTCTATAAATCTCTCTCTCTCTCTCTCTCTCTCTCTCTCTCTCTCTCTCGTAATCCTGCTACGGCAAGTACGAAAGAAATTAATCAAAAGCCTTTCCCATCATGACGTCTTTTATATTTTGTACATCATATCATACAGACGATTCAAATAAGATGAAACGTTTTGAGGTGAAGGGTTAAAAACTCTGGATTAATTCTCTTCAGCACGATGATGTTTTCTGTATTTTATTCTTCCTTCCGCCAGACTATTTTATTCAGGTAAGGAGAAGGCCTATGTACTGCAGGAAAAAACTCATTACTGCGGTGTGTCTTTAGGCCTATGTCGAATAAAATCATCTAGTGTTTGCTGGAGTAAATTACAAATCTCTCAGTCTTGGTCAAAACGTCAATGGGGACAGTTTTTAATATTTTTAATGGTGCAGACATTCCGCGTATTATTTTTGCTCTTTATTCTTGCTCTTCTGTGCACTGGCTCTAATAAATGGTTGCACAAGAGGTGGACTGCTGTGTAGAGGTTTCAATATGTTATGAAGTTTGAGTCTGGCATAGGCAAAAAGAATCAAGTAATTGCTATTAAGGTGGATGGCGTAGAATTCGACGGTATTTACCAGGAGTGTGTGAAGGAATTTGGCTATTTGGGTGGTGTGATCAGTAGCGGGGGAGGAACAGGGGCTAATTCCGTCGCTAGAATCAGGAGTGGTGGGAAGAAGTTAAAAAAAAAAAAAATAGTTGTCTGACAAAGGGTAGACTCTAACTTCACACAGCAGGGAATGGGTATGCTGTCTCTGATGGAAGTGTGATGCTGTATGGCAGTTGAATATGGCCGGCATATGATGAGAAAGTTAAGAGATTGGAGTGAACTGAAGTGCGGATGATGATATGGATGCGTAATTGCTTCATGAGTGACACATTATATAGTCTGCAATCAGGAAACGTTTTGGTATAAAGGGTATGAGTGAAATCATGCACAATGGAATATGTGGAGATAATGGAAGAGGTTAACTGTACGAAGACAGGATATAAAAGCGGAAAAACAGAGTGACAAGTATCAGATTTCAAGTGACTAATAAATGCCGCTGCAAAGGATCACGCAGCCTGGAGGGCAACCATCAGGTGATAAAAGTATTGCATGTTAGGATGACCTAGGCCTTGAAAAAAAAAAAAAAAAAAAAAAAAAGTAAAAATACTATCTCCAGGGATTTTACTCTCCGAAGGAGAGCCTATTTGAAGTGAATGAATTTGATATAACCTTCATTAACTGCTCTGGCGTTTATAAGCTTAATGAAATAGTAAGAAATTATCACACATAAACCAAAGTACGTCGTCATGACAATACGGTAAAGGTAGAGATGGGGGCTGACATCATGAGCCGCTTAACTGCAGTGCTTATCTCAGCAACTTATGCCTTCGAGCTTGTGCCGAGTTATTCACCAACCATCCCTGCATACAAGTCTTTATAATATCCAGGTAATTACGGTTACCTCCCCTAGGTGATACCCTAGGTGAACGGAAATCTGAGTCGAACAGCCTCAGCTGCCGCAACATGATTAGAATATTGGTACAACCGGGCCAACCGCTATGCAACTAGCAATGCCAACCACTCGCCTTCCGCAGCGATGGTATCTAGATGTAACATAGAGACGTCGTGGTAGAGAATGGGTTAATTTCCCTGATGAACGATAATAACTCTCTCTCTTTCCCGCGCCCCCGTCGGTAGCTCATTAGTGGCAGGAATCCCATTAAGTAATTACGATCACAGAGCCGGCAATCACCATAACCCAGGACAAAATATTACCCTCGGCCTGTCCTTTGCCAAGATGAAACGATAAACCCCTTCATCGACAGGGCGTATTTTTAACACCTACACCACCATCACGTTTCTTATTTTAACTGTTTTCAACAAGGGTACATGACTTTTGTAACATTCTTGCTGCGTCCTTATGACATTATTCAGTTAAGCAAGTATATTTCAGACTGGAAGGGTTAGATACAGATTTCACTCTCCCGTCCATCAATACCACGATTCTTCTTATTCTTATTCAGTGAAACTTTTCGCAACCTGAGCTAGGCGTGAACCCCTGTCTACCAGGTGGCAGGCAAGAGAGTTACCATTGAATCAACGTGGTGTGTGTGTGTGTGTGTGTGTGTGTGTGTGTGTGTGTGTGTGTGTGTGTGTGTGTGTGTGTGTGTGTGTGTGTGTGTGTGTGTGTGTGTGTGTGTGTGTGTGTGTGTGTGTGTGTGTGTGTGTGTGTGTGTGGTGGAAAGTAATGTCGTTCCTGAGCAGGGGCAGATAAGCAGGGAAATCCAAGTGACGAGGCCACCTCTCGACGGACGAGGCGTCAGCTAGATATAGAGATCGGTAAAAGCTTGCGTTTACATTGTTAAAGTTTTCCATTTAGTCACTACATTACAAAAACGTATTTTTAAAAATCAAATCAGACTAGCATCAGATGATTATATTCAGCTGTTTTGTTCATTTCTAGCACCGTAGGGGTTGATTAGGGCCATATCTAACCCCTTTAGTCCAAATAACCTCTCCGAGGCTGAATAAAACTAGACATCGAAAAAAAAGTAGAAAATGCATCATCGGATTTAAAGGACTGATCCATCACAACGCATACACTGGCCATCCTACATCGCGCATCTTCACAGGTTGTACTATCCCTGCCCTGTGTCAAAATACCATACATAACATCATCCTTTTCTGCTAACTCCTTTTCACTTACCCCATCTTTTTTCTTTCTCTCCATCTCCATCTCCATATCCAACTTTTAAGAGAAATCTGTGATCTAAATCTTCCCACTACCAAACCCACTTCTCATGGCTCCCCTGTTCATAGATTATACTCGTTTCTCCATAACCCATCATCCATCACCAAACCACCCCACTAAAAGTTTTGTTTCCCCATCTCTGGCTTATACCTTACAGGCCGACCCACATTTCTTGTCTTCACAGGGTATACTTTCCCCGTCAAATCCTACCACCCACCACCATTCCAGCGCAGTTCATCCATTACTTTCTCCTTCCATCCTACCCATTGCTGCACTGATGTGTTGAATGACTTAAGTGACTCGAGAATACTAACGATCTACAGCGTCTGTTTATACAAGATGTACTTTACCCATTGTGCCCAACCAACCACTATAAATACAGTCACACTAGAAACTAGAATCAGGTATCTGACAGAGAGACAGGAAAACATAAACACAGATGAGAGAGAGAGAGAGAGAGAGAGAGAGAGAGAGAGAGAGAGAGAGAGAGAGAGAGAGAGAGAGAGAGAGAGAGAAGGAGGGGACGTGGAAAGATACAAAAGAAGGAATATGAGAAAGAATGGCTTTATACAACATATGATCATTGAAATGGGGAAGACTGGAGATATTTTGTTTGAAGCCCTCCCTGGATACCCCCACAGAATCAGGCGTCTGAGAATAAATAGGTACGTAGTTTATTAAGCAAAGTCAGAACAGGACCTCCGGCTTTACGTGAAACCCACCCAGCTCCCACCCGTTCTCAGAGTTTAATACTTTACTCTCCTCGTTGGTAAAGCATTTAGCCAGCTGCAATTTATATGACATCAAATAAAAACTGTACACACAACTCTGCCTGGCCACTTCTACCCCAACTTTTCTCCCTAAAATGCCCTGGTCAATTATTTAGTGTATCCGCGTCAGTACAAGTGGTATAACAAAGGTTGAAAGAAATCATCTGGTGGCGGCAAAACAGGGCAGAAAATACATAATTGGTCTCATCAAGGTTAAATAAAATCGTCTGTCGGTAGTAAAAGTAAACTGGATACTACATAACCGGCCTCCTAGCCTGAGTAAAATCGTCTGATGGTAGCAAGAAATAGCAAAGAAAAGCAAAAAACAGTCACACCTGGGATGAATATGATCAGTCATCATTAAAGTCCCGTATATATAGTGTGGCCTAATATATATAACGCTCCACTTCCTCTCCGCCTTGCGATATTTCGTATGTTGTAAGGACGGCCCAGTCAGTGTTTTCAGTATCAACTATGCATCCTTTTGTTCATTTTTAACTTCCACTGCCACAGCCACGCCCACACTCGCTGTCTGGGCCTTCCCTGCGAGACATATACTGCCACATGAATATCCAGGGAAGTGCTGTTTACAGCCACCATGTGTTTTAAGACGGTTAGCTCAACCGACTCGCTACTGGATGAAGTGGAGTTCGATTTGAAGGCTGGCTAGACCTCTAAACAAGGTCTGTTTCTAAGCTGTCGATGCTCACCCACCAGTATGATCGTGAACTTGAATATGGAGTCGACTGTTGAGGGTCGTGTTCTGGGCAAGAGTGGAACCCAGCAAAAACATACTGTCATCCTAACCCCAACAGTCCGATGATGGAGAACCATTTGCAAAAGTTCGCCTACACTTCCCTGCCGGCTGTGGCAATGGAAGGCATTACATGAACCATTAACCGATATTATGTGAAGCACAACAACAGAAAAGAATGAGAAGGAAAGACACTCTTTGACGTTTGAGGTGGAAGGAAAAATATGGAAGGCAGTATGCGGAGAAGTTAGATGACTGCCGGGTAACTTCTTGCTCATGGCTGTACTCAATTTTCCTATCACTAAATAATTATGTTCACCATACAAGAGATATATTTTTCGAACTGGAAGGCCTACATAAACCTTCAATAACCTTCTTTACAAAAAGTTTTTTTTTTCCCAGGCCGAATGAAAGCGTCTAGTTGTAGTTAGAAAAAAAAAAAGCTGAAGAGACTGATTATCCACTTGTAACCCATGGGAAAAATACTGTATAAGCCTCAATTTCGTTCTAGATGAAGGGGAGATGAAATATTCGAGCAGAAAGAATAAACTGAAAAATCGTGGAGCATAGAGTGATGTAACTTCAAAATAAACAAACTTTTACATTCCATGCAGATTTTGAAGCAAATACATAATTTTCAAAATAAACACAATTTCACCATGTCTTTCAACTTGCTTTCCATACAAAATAAACACGTTACAACACATTTCTCTGTCTACCAACTTGTTTATCTTAAAATAACACACACACACACACACACACACACACACACACACACACACACACACACACACATACAATTTCAAAACACATGTTTATTGTGCAAAATATATTTTGTCTTCAAAATAAACACAATTTCAATACACGTACTTATTGTGAAGAAAAAATTTTGTCTTAAAAAAAGAAGAAAAAAAAAACAGTTCATGTGTTTACTGAGGAAGAGGTGCTGAAGAGGAAAGTCTTCATGTGGTGGCACCAATATATTCAGGTGATGGAGCTGCCCAGTAACACAAATGTCCCTCTCACCCTCCCAGTCCCCATAAAGAAGGACGGTGGATTTCAGCGGTAAGCCTACAACTATTACTACCACTACTATTGTGAAAGATAACAAGTTCGATATCGACATAACCTCACTATGTGCATTATTATAACTTCTTCCATCTGAACACTTTATGGTATACTGAAGTCGTGACAGCTTGGCCTCGAGTAACTTCACAGGGACTGCTAGGCTTGTGATTTACTGCGGGCAAGTGGAGAAACGGGTGACACCTCTTGACTGACACGCCCACTGATTTACGAAACTTGCTTGGTAGTTACAGCTCTTACTTTTAAGTGTGTGTGTGTGTGTGTGTGTGTGTGTGTGTGGAGAGAGAGAGAGAGAGAGAGAGAGAGAGAGAGAGAGAGAGAGAGAGCATAGTTTGCCAAATACGTCATAAAAAAAAAAAAAGAACAGATTGCAACGTCTGGTTTTCCTATTGCACTTTGGTCGTGGTAAAAAAAAAAAAAAATGATAGAGCCAACAATTTAGATTTCATTGTACGAATCACATTTTGGTCGTTGTTCAAAAAAGTCAATTCTATGGCGCACAGAATACAGATTACGAATAAATAAAGGAAAAAAAAAAAGGAAAACAAAATGCAACATTAGATCGCAGAATAGACTATGTGAAATATAACTGATTTGTTGGTATTTACTATAGTTTACAGGGTTCGTCATTATATAAACGGGAAAAAAGGAAACAGATTCAGATGAGGTATTCTTAACACTGGATGCCATGTATCACTCTCACACCCACTATGGATTTCAGTCTTACCACCATCACACGGCTTTATTTAACTTAAAAGAGACATTTCTGACCTGAAGGGATTTCCTGCAGCTTTCATTTACTTGCTAAAAACTGCAGGACTCTTCTAAGTTGCATTCAAGCTTCTGTTTCATTGACAGAATATGAAGAATGGTGATATCGCGGTGAAAAGAGTCAACATTTTCCTTTGTAGCACTGTCGTGTGTGTGTGTGTGTGTGTGTGTGTGTGTGTGTGTGTGTGTGTGTGTGTGTGTGTGTGTGTGTGTGTGTGTGTGTGTGTGTGTGTGTGTGTGTGTGTGTGTGGCTAGTGACATTATGTTATTCATCTGATACAAAGACATCGTAGCCAGAGTGGGTTGTGGAGATAATCCCTACAGCAATTCCTCCACTATCAGCTGTCTCTCATTTTGTAACATCGTCTAGTGTACAGCAACTTCAAGTACAAAAATACGTCACTGTAGTGAAGGTGTTAATATTTCATTCAAATAACGAACTTTTAAGCTTAATCTTGCTCTTTTCGTAGGGTATTATTCTTTTTTATTATTTTTAAATAGATAAAGCCTTCATTAATACCTATAATATAAGAGGTCAATCCTAAACTATTCAAATTTGCCGAGAAATTCCAAGAAATAAAGAAACTAAGACAGTACGTTGTTGGATCGAAGAGGCTGAAGACAAAACGACTCATCATAGTGAAGGGGCTAAGAATGATTTTATGAAAGTATGACACAAAGAGAGAGGAGGGAGTGATGGATGGTGATGGAGACGACTAGAGGTGTGTTTGTCGCGGCCATCATGAATGACCTATGGGATTGGGCGTCAGGCAGTAGATGGAGGTGGAAAAGTAAAATGGAGGAGTATATGTGGCAGGGGGGCTTGGAATTGTGGAAGAGGGAGGTGGTACATGGTTCACCGGAGTACAAAGGAAAACAAATGAATGTAAAGAATAACAGATCTAAGGGCCCATTTGAAGCAGAGAACATTGGCTACCGTATCCTTTCCAAGAATGAAAGGTAGTAGCAGTAGTTGTAGGTTCGTTTGAATGTGAACCCGGTGGGCTGCAGGCTGAAGTTGCCCCTCTACTGCATTCCACCATCCAAGCGGGGGACAGAGAGGGAGAGAGGAGCGTTTGTATAGCCAGTCATTGGAGCTGACTGGTTATATCGGTGCCACCACATGAAGGCGTCCCTCTCCAACAATTGGGTCAAAGGTATGGACAGTAAACAAGGTGATAGGGAAGTTCTCTGTCGCAAAAAACCTGAGTGAACTCTTGAAATTAGGTCTCTAAGCAATAGATATATAGTTTGTGGTGGTAGCGTAATGGAGTACTGTACTGTAGACGTGGGAGGATGGCTTGGTATTACAGGAGGGGGTAATGATGCCATGTAATGTGAGGCTTTCGTTACGTCCAAGCAGGATGAACTCTGGGAATATGCGTCGGGGAACAGGTGGATAGATGGAGGTGGAAGAATAGCATGGAGGAGTATATGTGGGAGGGGTACTTGGAATGACAGGAAAAAGTGATGATAACACGGTGGTAAAAAAGCTGGTCATCTCAAACACCTTCGATGGCCGCTGGGACTGTGATGTGGTAATCGATGGAGGTGGAAGAATATTGAGGAAGGGTACACGTGGGAGGGTGGCTTGGAATGGTGTGAGTAATGATGAATGATGAGAGGCTTTCGTTAAGACCTATAATTTGTTCAGTTTAACTGGCGTAAATCAGCCATCTCACCCTCTTTCGTGTTGTGCTGTGACAAGAGATTAACACTAGTATATGATACTATTCATGAAGAAGTGATATGGAATGATTGCAGAACTGGGGCATTGTTACATTCTGTCAGTGAGCTACGGAAACATCTCTGCCTAGTAAAGGTAAATAAACTATAACTATATGAACCATGGAACTGAGCAACAGACTGGCAGATGTTGGAGGAAGGATAAAATGAAGTTCCACACATGGAAGGGTGATTTTGGAACTATAATCTCGTCAATTTAGTAGGCTTACTATGGGCTGTCCGTTTTACACCTGACGGAACTGGTTCAGTCTCACAACTTGAATACTAAAACGAAGTTGCTATAGATCGACCTGTTTTAGTTACAAGGTAGGAAAGAATCTCTTGGTTGAGAGTCATATTAACCCTCTAGTCCGATTATACTTGGCCATCTGCTGAGCTGACACGGGTTAAGGATTTCCAGTTAGTAAGGCGCGTCATAGTACCCACACAGACTCATAGAAAAAAAATAACTAGTCATTCAAAGGTTAGATTACACTTGTTGCTGGAATGTCAAACATATTATCATTAATTGCTCTAATGGTTCAAGTGATTTCCTCTAGCCTCACATCCCAACTCCCAATCCAGAAATAACTCCAGACAAAATCAACTTTAAGGAAATATGGTTACGTTTAAAGATTCCACTTTTTTTTTTCTTTTCGTTGTTTTGTTGATCTTTTTTCTTTTATTTTATTTTCTATATTTTTAACAGCAAATCGAACAGCACAACGTATCTCGTTGGACTGGTACTAATGCCCCCCCCCCTTCCTCACTTCCCCACCTCTAAAGCTAAGGCAAAAATCACTCCCTTCAGCGCCAAACTCTCTATTTTGCGCCAGATTTCACCTTTAAATACAGAAATGCCAGATCAACGGGCCGTGAAAGAGAAAAAATTTGCTCTCCTCGATAATGGCCTGGATTTTTATGTTCGACGATAAGGGAGTGCGCCCCACGAAGAATGTTTAATCAGCGTCGTATTTGTACTGCCGTCATCATCATCGGACCCAGTGTTCACCTTCTGCTTCTGTTTGCACTCTTGTTTACACGACTGAAGCCCCCATTATTGTCTGTAAATAGCTTACTACAAGACGCGCTTTCTGGTTTGCTTTTTGCTAAGGCATTATGGAACAGTTTCTGACAAGAATATAAGAGTCTTGACTCTCTCTCTCTCTCTCTCTCTCTCTCTCTGTCCGTGCAAATAATATGAGTAGGGTTTTGAACATCATTTTTGCTTAACGGAAAATAATAAAATGACGACCATAACCGGGAAACTTCAAAAGCTATAATGCGTTTGATATAGTTTAGAGAAAGACACGAAAATCGTGGTGGGTGTTGGCAAGAGGTCAAGTGAATAGATCAATGGTTGGGGACAATGGGACGAAGAGGACGCTACTGGCTGATCCAAGGAACGTATGGAGACTGAAACTTCGAAGACACAACTTTCATCGATTACATATGATTTTCTACAACTCACCACGACAACATTCATGCAAGTGTCAGAATATTGCCTATGTATGTGAAGAGTATCTAAAAAAAGAGATTATGCAGATGGTTGTGCATGTGAAGTGGAGCCAGGATTCCGTGGGCTTGAAAAATGTGTTAATGATTGTGTTGCCTATTTCACCGGACATGTTGTTCACGGTATTTCCACTTTCTCACTTTCCCTCTCCCTGTTTCCGGGTCCGACTTTACCCCATCCATAAGTCAGGAAAAAGGTCAAAATGATGATAAATGCTGTACATAAGGCACCAAAATAATAGTGGTATTATAAATGTTGAGATACTCTCAGCTGGTTTATGGCAAGGGTACAACTTTGCCTCTGGAACGGGGATACCAGGCCATGATTGGAGTCAAGAGGGATTTTTTTTAAAATGGGTGATATATACACCGAGTAACAGATCAGAAATTCGAAAAATGAGAACAAAGAGGAGACAAAGCTATACAAGATTATCCTGGGAAAGAAGAAAATTAGTTCTTTCGATCGAACTGGTGAAGTCGTACCTAAATCGGACACCAGGAGTCTGCCAACCCCCCTCCTTTTTTTTTTTTTTAATGTGAATTATTTGGTGGTAAAAGAGGCCTTGATATCGCTATGCCAATATAAAAACGCAGCCGAAACCAGGTAACTGAAACTTTTTTCTTGTAGATTCCAGTTCCTGGTTACGGGCTGTATTCCAAGTGGCATTACAGCTGCCCAATACCCTTTCCATAGCAATTTATTATGCATAATAAATCGCGAAATTCACTTTTGTATACTTTAACCTTATTAGGACCTACATAGTTTCCAACAGTAATATACTAAGGGATATTGAATGTAACGTGTGCTGTAGGGTAAATCGAATAGGAAGATATGCTACGAAGCCTCTTACAGCCTACTATCTAGAGTACAGGCCCAAGTTTCTAGAAATTATTTTTTTGGCTCATGTTTGGTTCCATGTTACTGGAGATATGTCTAGATAAATTACTGCATTTTTAACGATTAGTGGTACCGTCAATGGTAAAAGGCTAGACAGTCTTTTCCCCTAGTCGCAGCAGTCCTCGTAGGCGCAACACATGACGCACACAATGACAGCACTAATACCCACCGTTCATGAAGAATTTCCGTTTGAGCTCTCTCCTTTAGGACTGGTAAGATGCTATTACAGCGGGTGTTGTTCTTAAAAATGAAAGTTAACGTAGGATCTATGTGGGTATGTATGTATGTATGTATGTATTTACCATGAAACAAAGGGCAATTCTGCCTTCTGGTTTCGTTTACGCAAAACTGAGGCTATGTGATTTCTTCGTAATACGCATTAGGGGACGGGAGGCGTCCTTATACATTACTGTATGTTGAGAGAGAGAGAGAGAGAGAGAAAGAGAGAGAGAGAGACAGAGAGCAAATACCGGACCCTACGAACTGCGAAGAGGGAAGAATAAAAAATATACATAACATGGTGTGGTCCTGAAAATTTTCGCACCACACGCACGCTAAAAGGCACGAATCTATGTAACCTATGAGGACTGAGAATTACGAATGAGCCTTTTTGCTTTCTCGTGTGTGTGTGTGTGTGTGTGTGTGTGTGTGTGTGTGTGTGTGTGTGTGTGTGTGTGTGTGTGTGTGTGTGTGTGTGTTTTAATTCTCTCTCTCTCTCTCTCTCTCTCTCTCTTATTCAGATAAATATATCAGTTCTCCGAGTAAACTTTGGACTCAGTTCTTCCCCCGTCTCTCTCTCTCTCTCTCTCTATCTATCTATCTATCTATCTATCTTTCTGTGTGTGTGTGTGTGTGTGTGTGTGTGTGTGTGTGTGTGTGTGTGTGTGTGTGTGTGTGTGTGTGTGTGTGTAACGTCAGCTCTAACTCCATTTTTCAGTTTTTAGTCAAGCTCTATGAATATTCGGAGTTTGTTTAATTTCCGAATAATTTCATGGGCGGCCAGTTTACATTCGCCCACCATCCTCTGACGGCAAAGGATGGAATTATTCGGGTTCACTCATATGCGAGTTGGAAAAATTGAGCAGAGAGAGAGAGAGAGAGAGAGAGACATGGGGGAGACATAGTTCGAAGTTTACCTGGAGAACTGATTTACATATCTGAGAGAGAGAGAGAGAGAGAGAGAGAGAGAGAGAGAGAGAGAGAGAGAGAGAGAGAGAGAGAGAGAGAAAGCGCAGGGGGGACTGAGTTCGAAGTTTACCTGGAGAACTGATTTACATATCTGAGAGAGAGAGACAGAGAGAGAGAGAGAGAGAGAGAGAGAGACAGAGAGAGAGAGAGAGAGAGAGAGAGAGAGAGAGAGAGAGAGAGAGAGAGAGAGAGAGAGAATATGATGTTCGGACCTATAAGCTTAGCATTTCAGTGAGAAGGCAAAAATTTTACTCTTTTCATTAGCCAATTTCAAGCTGCTCAGGAAGGATCACCCCGTCTAATTGTGTTCTCTCCAGCTTGTCCAGTGGTGAATCTATGACGACAGGGGTTCAGTGAATAATGTTAGGTCGTTGAAAGCTACATACAGGGTGATGCACTGCTCTGAGGCCAAACATTATCCTTAATATATCCATTATTAGGGAACGGATTTAATGAAATTTCATGCTTAAAAGCTTCAGTCTGTATCTATTACTTACTGAATCTGAGACATTCCTCATCATCTAGACTGAAAGAAATATAATTATGTCAGAAGTGAAATGGTGTTCTTTCACCAGCGTAGTGTTGTGTAGGCATCAGTTGGTCAGCTGCACATATCCAGTGAATATGCCAAATTTGATAACTGACTGCTTTGTTTTTTTCCTCCGGGCTTGGCTAAAAAAAAGAAAAAAAAATCCTGACTATGGGAACACCTGAATGAGAAAGAAATAAAACAAAAGCATCGCACACTTAATTAGCTAAGACAAAACATTATTAGGGAGAATGCAGCCATCCCAGTGGATTCGTTGCCCCGAAAACTTGCTTGCTTGGAACACCCGAAATAATTATTTTTACACAGTGAAGGAAACCGTTTTCTTAGCTTGATATAAGTGTGGGTAAACTGGGGTGAAATGAAGAAATCAAGTCCCAGATATCATCTTTGGATTATTAATAAGAAAAATACTTAAATTATTCTGGGGCCTCGAATAGTGAATCGCACAGTATAAGGGAAAAATTCGTCGTCAAGCTCAAAGGGTTGAATATTCATCCATCCATTTGGTTCTCTGACTTTTTTTTTTTTTTACCCGTTATAGAATCGCCACACACTCCATCAAAAGAGTATCTGTGCATGCATATTTCCCGTGGAACTTCAGCCACCACAGATGATGGGTACTGCAAAATGTTCAAAGGTTCTACCCAAGCTCTCTCTCTCTCTCTCTCTCTCTCTCTCTCCTTCTCTCTAGCTCGCAGGCGCGCCCCCTCCCTCTCTCTCTCTCTAGCTTGCAGGCTCGCCCCCTTCCTCCCTCCCTCCCTCCCTCTCTTTGTGTGTATGTGTGTGTGTGTGTGTGTGTGTGTGTGTGTGTGTGTGTCCGACTCTGGGTACACAAAAAGTTCAAATTCTCAGGCCCAGGGGTCATCCTACATGCCACCCACCTTCACATGTCTCCACTTAGGCGCCATTACCCGCCATCCATACTGAATACATGTCAAGGTTTTCTGACAGAGGACTGATGTGATGGCGTTAGCGGAAGAGTTGTTACATGTCGGCGGGTCTTGTGGAGGATCAGCAAAGTGTGTTTTGTTTCATCTTTATTCTGGGTTCAAACTCACATTCTTTCGGACAGCAAACTGCGTCTCATAACACTTGATGATGATCGCCATTTTACGAAAGATGAGACCTGCCAACGTCCATGTATACTGAGAATGCATTACCAACTGATCATTAAAACTGCTGGGAAAGTTATATGAGCAAAAAAAAAAAAAAAAAAGTAAATTATGTATGCAAAAAGTAATAAAATATATTACAGGCAGACAGCCTGATAAAAGTCCAGAAAAGCTAATGACTCCGTACTCTGGAATTTAATCATGAGACGAATTAAACTCTTCCACAAAGTTTCATTCGCTTAAAAATTACTAGTAGACACACACACACACACACACACACACACACACACACACACACACACACACACACACAAACAAAGGCCTGCATGGGGTTTATTCATTTGGTTAAAAAACATTCACAAAGCTCCACTCATCCAGAAGCTGCCAGTATAAGAACAGAAAAAATTTGACAAAGCAAGAGAAAATTAAGTAAAAAAAACAGAATAAAATGGGAGATAGCGCCCCAGCGGTTCGACAGAAAAACAAAAGAAACAACATCCTCAAACAGGAGAATTATACTAAGCAGATACTGTTCGTCGTAAGTGGTGGCGTCCATCATCCATTCACTTGTAATGCTGCCTACTTCTTCCTTCACATTTATCATTTTTTTTCTTCTGTGTCTGCCTTCTTCTCTTCCTATTTCTTCTATCTTTCCTGCCACTTTTTATTACTCATCTTTCCTTCTCAGGAGACTTTACACTCAGTGACAAGCCAAATTGTTACCTGTAAGCCAGGAAACTATTTACAGCACTGGATGGTAACCATAAAACCAACACATACGTGTTCCCTCCGTGTCAACAACTGGATTGGAGGAGGGTTAGTGCACTTTCCCGTAAAACAACTAACTGAAAAACAAACGGCCACCCCTTTCGAGATTATGGCGTCTGGCTCTTCATAGATAGATATTGTGTAACAGCTCGGGTTTAAGTTGAAGTCCGGTATTGTTAGGGCATTTACCACAAGGGAGCAAAAATAGGTCTAAGTGGAGAGGAGTGAGTGGGATGGGCTAGGATGGTGTGGATCGTTAGGTATGACGGGGAAGTATCGGGCTATGATGCAAAGACTATACCATTTTTTACTCAAAGTTGGCCTAAAAATAACAATCTCTCTAACCAGAATGCTGAGTTATGACACCAAATTACTACTAGAAAATTATGCTAGTCACAAAAAAGGCGCAATGTAAAGATTATAGACTAAGTGTTGTCTACTCTGCCACTGAGGGGTACGTCAAATTGGCTGAAAAATGACGAAAATCTTGGCCAAGTTAAAGTGAGAAGAGTAAAGTGCTGTAGACGGCCAGCGTTGTGAAAACCCAATGTGAGGAGTAAGCAAGAAATACCGGAGGGATGGGCAGGAAGGAGTGATTGGGTTGGGCGAAGACGGTGGTGGGTGATGGATGGTGGGGCATGGCAGGATAAGTATGCACAGTGAAATTATAAAGAGAGTAGGTGTAGTCTGTGAGAAGATTTAACATGTATACAGTATAGCTTACCACTTAAGAGTTCGATGTCAGGACGAGGAGATGGAGGGGTTAGGAAAAAAAAGGGATCAGGAGAAGCGATGTTATATGAAGGTGGTTAGAAAATGGGGTTTAAAAAGGGGGTATTAAAATGGGTATCAAAATGGGGGTTAATAATGGGTTTTAATAATTGGGTGTAAAAATGGGGTTTAACAATGGGGTTTGATGAGGGAGGTTAGAAAACAGGGTTAGAAAAAATGGGACTAGAAAAAAGTTGGGTTAGAAAAAGTTGGAAAAGAATAAGTGGGGCCAGAGAAACGGGGTTAGAAGAGAAGACAGCAGAGGAAGAGTGAAAAAGAAAGCAGATATTGAGGAGAGATGAGTGGAAAGGAAGGGGAAAAGTGGAATGAGAGAGAGAGAGAGAGAGAGAGAGTTGACTGAACGGGTAGATCAGTGTGTAGAAAGCCGGGGTGAGTAACAAGAGGTGTATGTAATATGCTAGGATGATGGTACTGTAGGTGGTGGGGGAAGATGGGGTAATATGTCCAGAGAAGGTGACCACTGTAAGCTGGCCACTGTAGGCGTGACAAGTGCTCGTGGGCCCTTCGGGCCATCTCGCGCTTGCTCCTGCGGAAGGCTCTCGCGCTGCGCACTCACTTTCTCGTGCTTTCCCACTCGTTTCCTCGTGCTTCTCACTCGTTTCCTCACGCTTCGCGCATGCGTACCGATCATGTCAGGTAATCCGAGTCATGTTTGTGTGCAGCTCTAGTCTAACGTTGGCACACTCTGTCGTCAAGGTGACATCGAAGGGCCCATGATGGTCCGTTTATGTGCTGTTCTAGTCTAACGTTGTCACTTGGATTTTTGCAACTAACCAATTGATCGTGTTATTTGCAGCTTCAGGAATGGAACCCAAGCTGTCTGCATGCAAGTCTGAGATAATAATCACTTGACCACGGCAACCGACCGGGCGCCGGAAGCAGCGTTTTTTGGTCAAAATTAGATATAAAGCCATCAACACTCTACGGTGAATGCAACCCTAATTCCACACACTCATGCCGGGAGCGGCGTTTTTTGGTCAAACTTTGATCGCTCATTAAATATAGTAAAACTTTTTCATTTGATGGGACTTAGTTTTTTCACAGCGAATTTTTTGTGATTTTTGTGCCAGATTTTGGTGCGATTTGAATGTGTAGTTTCGGCTGCCCAAAATACACACACACAAAGACACACACACGGCTGCTGCTATAGTATTTTAGATCGTGGCTCCGTCTAATAACTTCCACCATGTAGAGGAGCAACAAGAAAAACAAGAACAGCAACAATCAAGATACTATACAGTATTTGCAACGTTATCGTGTGCTTGGGCTCTCACATTTACGATAATAATAATGAAAATAATAATAATAATGATCATAATAATAATAATAATAATAATAATAATAATAATAATAATAATAATAACAACAACCCCAAAAGATAATAAAAATCACTAACAAATGCACAACTCCCATTTACCTACCTACACAAGCTTCATTTTACACGCCCTGCAAAAATAAACGGACACGTGAACCGTAACATTAAAAAGGTAAAAAAATTACTATATCCACCAGGCACAGGACTAAAAACTAAGCATGCTGCGCGAAAGAAAAAAGTGTACTCTCTCTCTCTCTCTCTCTCTCTCTCTCTCTCTCTCTCTCTCTCTCTCTCTCTCTCCCATCAACAACACCTGTCCAAACCGTGTGCCGAGCGTCGATGGCCGGATTTATTGGGCAATGCAAAATAATGACAAAATGCACAAGCTTACCATTAATTTATTTTAGCGTGGGGGTGTTGGATTCTGTTACTGGGTTGTATTCTACATGTCATGGAAGGTTTCGTAGCACCTTTCCTATAGTGATTTTTTTTGTACCTTAATATTATTTTGTATGATATTCATGTAAATTTTATGTCGACATACGTTTCGTTAACAACATACGAGAGGAATATTTAGGTATAATGTGCACAACAATCACTTTGCTCGGTCTCAGAAATTTGCTGTTCTCTCTCTCTCTCTCTCTCTCTCTCTCTGACAGACAAATACACACACACACACACACACACACACACACACACACACACACACACACACATTCCGAAAACATTCCCTAAAAAGCTTCACTTGACCACATTCATTTACAATTCAATTTTCAGTAATGAAGCCTGACTGAAGAGGAAGTGTGACAGTTTCAACATGCAGGCTGTACGTTCTCATCTCCCTTATTTTACGCCGGTGTAAATTAAAGTGTTTTGTAGATTGTAAACACGGGGTTCCCTGGGCCTATGTGTCTCACCTGCCAAAAAGCATAATAGTTGGTCAAAATTTCACGTTGCTCAGCCGCACTGATGTAAAATTTGCGACCTCTAGCTGGGATGTACTGCACACTGCTCTGTTCGTTAGCAGCATTGATGGTGGAATGGTTGACGTGAGGGTGTGGTGTGTGTGTGTGTGTGTGTGTGGGGTGTATGGAGGGGTGATGCTGAGTGGCGTGTGTGGGGGGGGGGCGGGGTATGATTCGAAGGGTGTGGTATGGGTGCTCGGGGTTGTGGTGTAGTTGTGGTGTGTGTGTGTATGTGTGTGTTCTTGAGAGTGTGGGAGTGAGCGTGTGCGTGCATTCTATTGCTTCCCAGTCTGTATACTTTGAAAACTTATTTTAAACATTCAGTCACACAAAACCAATTCCCTAGATTGCAATGTGTTCGGGAAATGCAGCATAGTTTTCAGTAGCCTTTTTATGACACAGTGAATTTATTGAGTTATTTTTTTCCCCCAACACAGAGGAGGGGACCGTAAACATGTATATTATTATTTTTATGCTTAAATATTACCACCAGTCAATCAGCACTTTGAATAATACATTCTATAATTTTTTTTTTATTCTCGGAGATAAGTCGCAGTCGAAAGGTACATAACTTATCCTCTGTATGAGAGTTCCAGGCATAGTTCGTCCTCAGCAGGAAGCCCATTAGAAAAGTTTATATCCGAGCGCATCCTCCTCTCATTCCTTGCCCACTACAGCCACAGTCACTTCAGCCAGAGGACGTCGTTTTCCCTTTAACCCCTTTCAGCCGATTATGTGCTATACGTATGTTCTTGCTGTATCCAACGATTTTATTATACACAGTAGGATACAGATTTTGAACTTGAGGGGTTTGCTGTATTCCATAAGTATCGGCTGTCTTTCCCATAAATTAGCATAATAAAAAATAATTGTAGTATAGGGGATAATCTTGCAAACTCCAGACGATTTCATGCAGCTTTGGAGACAGCCCTCATAGTGTAGGGGTAAAAAAAAAAAAAAATGGCCAAAATTATTCTTTCTAATCCAAAGTCTCTCGTATGCAAAATAATATCGCCTAGAGATAGCCTGAAGCAAATAAGATACTCGTCCTCATAGAGAAGAGGTTATATTACGAGTAATGAAAAAATCACCAGAGATATTTTTCCGTTGGCTTATCCCCCAATATGCATAAATAAATAAATAAATAATAAAAAATATACCAATAATAGTGATGACATATGAGATGTAATCAAAGTAATTAAAACAACTGACGTTATGATTGCATTTAGATGCAGATCAGTTATGAAAATTCATTTGAAATGTTACTGTGGCTGGAATGGATGGATGAAACTGGCAATGCAATACTCGTAAAGGAAATGCATTAATATTTGCGCAGCGGAAGACTGATTCTGTAAAGGCAAACAGTTTTTACTGCAGAAGTTATATTCGGGATATGATCAGATAACACTTTAATTATCTCAGATCTCGACTGAGTGTTTATTTACAGGCTGACACTTGCGTGGAAGAATGAATATCGAACTTTGTGACTGTGTGTGTGTGTGTGTGTGTGTGTGTGTGTGTGTGTGTGTGTGTGTGTGTGTGTGTGTGTGTGTGTGTGTGTGTGTGTGTGTGTGTGTGTGTGTGTGTCAATTGGAAATGTAATTTAGTTTACGCTAAATTAAAGGACTACGCCCTTCGCCAAACTCAAGCATTCTGGTATTAATTTCTTGACTCAGAATTTGCTGAATAGCCTACGTAAGCTGTCAAACACAAGCTTTCTGCAATTATATTTTCTTAGGGCACAGTTAGATGGTTAAACAGTGTATTGGACAAAAGCCTTCCGTCACTGTAATTCTGCTTTTGCTCTGCATATATGAGACATTAGTAAGTAAACTTCTTCATTCCGATGACATTTTTTTCCATTTACAGACGATTTACAGATGATTTTTTTTGTTTTTAAATTTCGAAGACCTCCTCGGTAGAGGTATTAATGAAGGCTATGTGTGATACCCTTAAGGTCGGAAAAGTCTAGCTGAAAGTGAATAATATCGTCAGTAAACAGTTTAATAAAAAAATATGTACTATCGGATTGAATGGATTAATCTGTCAAAAAGCTATCGGAACACCTTAACCCTCTCAGTCCAAGAATGTATTTTAAATTTCATTCTTCCTTCCTACGACCGAAAGTGTTTGGGTTACAAAGGATTTTCTAACTGGAAAGATTAGATATTGCTTTTTTTCACGCTTTGTTTATGTTTTTTTTTTTTTTTTTTATGTGTCTGACTCCGGGCAAAGGCTTCAGGGCCTATTTCTTGGGAGCAGTGACCTATTCCAAGGCCCAGTAGTCCTCCTACACCTCACTATAGCTGAATAATGTCCTATTGTGGAAGGCTCCTCAATAAATAAAGAAATACATAAATCGGACTGAGGGAATAAATCGCCTGAAAATGACAGCTAAGGAAAAGTGAAGAAAAATTGTCCTTTATATCTGTATCAGTGTTGTAAGCATCATAAGGACAAGCTACGTACGCTGTTATGGAACTGATAAGAGATACACCTAATATTAAGGGTCGTATTTTAAGGTGAGGAGGAGGCTTCGTAGCACTTCTTCCACGGCGAGTTATATTGTATATTACCTCTTATCATTTTCTTAGATGTTATTTATATGGCATTAATACCGACACAGTTTGCCTTTATAAAATACAAGCGAATATTGAGGTAAATTTGCAGAGAAACTCGCTGAAGATGAAGTGTTGTGAAATCCCCAAAAGCACTTAATACGACCCTCAGATACACCAGTCACACCGACAGACAGACAGACACAGAGACAGACATACGGACTGACACACACACACACACACACACACACACACACACATAATGAAAAGATAGGACAAATATGCCATTTCCAGTGGAGTTCAGTTTGGTAGTAATGGTTTATTGTTGTCATCGTTGATTAAGTCGCATCCAGTTGTGTCTCAATTGGTAGGTGTAACTGGTCGTTGTAATTAAGAGGAACAGTTTGTAGTTATGGTCGATTGAGTAGCATCCACACACACACACACACACACACACACACACACACACACACACACACAAACACACACACACACACACACACACACACACACACACACACACACAGAGGAGAGCTTACTGAAATTTGTTGTACTCAACTATCAGTTTATATTTTTAAGAGTGCAAAATAGTGTGTAAGGTGCCTAAGCTGAATAAGGTTCTCAGAGAGAGAGGGAGGGAGAGAGAGAGAGAGAGAGAAGTCACCAAAATCATCGGGTTAAAGTAAATTTCATACATGTAACAAACTCCCAGGACTCGCGACGCAGAGGGATACTTGACAAGAATTTCTTCTCTCGATTGTGCATGATTCTTGTAATGACTTCCACGTTGTCGAAGGGAAATAACACACAAAAGGCAGGTTCCTACTGTGTCCGACGTTGTTTCCTGGAAGTTAATTAGGTACAGGTTATTTGCATTCTGCTGTTTTTACTTCCGAGAGAAGGGCTTAGTCAGCTTTCACTGGGATGCTCAGCGTAAGTGAAAAAAAAAAAAAAATCTCGTAAGTCAGGAAACCGAGCAGGTGAGTCGTTAATCCAGCATGTGTTTTCTAGAGCTCTGTGTTTTTGCTCTCTAATGGATTCACGCATTTCTCTCAGACAAACAAACACACGCTAAAATACAAAACAACAGGGTAAAATTCAGTCTCTGGTACAGTGGCTTCAAAATGTATCTTCAGCTTCGTGACTGATGGTTTCATAAGTGTTACTGCTTAGAGCGTTTTTCCCCCATGGCAAGTATTTTTGAACGGACAGCGTATTTATTGTTGTCTCACGTTCCTATTTATACTATATCGTTTAACATAACAGGCATACACATTCACGAGGAGTTGCTGGATATTATTTTACAATGGTCCGTCCACGGTCTCAAAATGTACAGACGGAAAAGAATCAGAAACTGTTTTGAAGCGAGTGTACAACTGAGACAAAACTTCATCTCATATTTCAAGTATTTTAATATTTACCTTCTTCTGACTACTAATATTCCTATGTTGAGAGAGCGCAGGTACGTTTCTCTGTCCATAGGGGAGCCTCTTCGAAAAGATGTTACAGTGACGAAAATGACGAACATACCTAAAGTGTTAAATAGCCGAAATGGAATAATACCTCAATTTTCATCCCGAATTGTACACATGCAGTAAGTTTCGCTGTATAAAATAAAGTATAGATAACGGAATTCCTCTCCCTAAAAGACTGGAGGGCGTGGAGGGGGAGGGGGGGGGAAGAGTCACTCATAAGCTCAGTAACTCTTGAAATCATGGGAGAGAGGGAAGGCATCCAATGTCAGCATCAAAAAATCTTAGCATCTTCTAGAAAATAATGGAGAAAATGTTTAACTGGTAAATCGCTTCATCAAAGACCTCTTCGCCTACCATACTACTCACCAGGGACCGTGCAATGACGCGTTGGTAGTCTCTCTAAATTAGGTAAAAATTTATCCATAAACTTTCTGTCTCCTTAACAGCGAGGATATATGTATCTTTGAATCTTTGGGGGGCAACTTATCTATTTTATTCCGGGTAATGCCACTGTTGAGACTTTCTGAGGTTTGACGGTGAACATTAAATATCTTATACAAAATGAGTGAAGCCATGCACAAGTTCAGTATCACTTGAAAAATTGGAGGGAAAAAACATAAACGATCCACCGTTGCCCCAAAGGACCCCATCATCTCAACACTGCCCAAGGACTGGATAAAAAGGAACCAGTTTAGGGACTCTTTCTTCTTAAAGTATTTTGGGGGGAAAGTAATCCACAGTCTCTATCGACCTCACACATATTCAGGAACCTCTAAAAACTAAAGAGGGATATAGAGTTAATACATGATCACCTACTGCACCATAATAATAATCAGTTTCAGCATCTCTCTAACTCTTTCAAAAAAAAAATAAATAAATAAAACGGGAAAAAAACATCCAGAGTCAATATAAACACTATACAGTTCAGTAATCTCTGAAAACTAATGGAAGAAAAAAAATACAATAATGATCCAAGCTTGCACTCAAATAACCCGGTCAATCCAATCACCAAACAACGACTTGGCAATGAGAAGCTACTTTGGGGGCTCCTTCCCCTCCCTCCCCAGCGCTGATAGGATACAGGCCACTTCAGAGACCCGTGACCTACATTAACCAGCGAGAGGTAAACAGCCTTGGGGGAAACGCGAGGGAATATGAGGGGAGCTCGGAAAGGTGCGTGAAAATAACACTTTGAGGATCCTGTGATGAAATGGCACTTCACAGTTTGAGGCTCCTGTGGTGAAATGGTGCTTAACACTTTGAGGCTTCTGTGATTAAATGGTACTTAACACTTTGAGAATCCTGTGATGAAATGGTACTTTACACTTTGAAGCTCCTGTGATGAGTCGTACTTTACACTTTTAGGCTCCTGTGGGAAATGGTACTTTACACTTTGAGGCTCCTGTGATGAAATGACACTTAGCACTTTGAGGCTCTTATGACTCACTATCGGCTGAATAAAATCGTCTAATACTACCAGGAGCAGAATATCAGCTTTATACTGACCATGAGAGGATTGGTGGTATCAGTATTAACACTCTCAGCTTCCTATATTTTCACCCCTTGCTGAATGAAATCTTTGGCGTTAAATTTAATACAATATATGAGTTGCTGCGAAGAGAGGGCCAAGCATCGCAGTATGTTGATTCCTATTTCATTTAATTCGTGCCACTTCCAGGAGATATTTTTTCAAAGCATAGAGGTGCACCTTATCAGTGGAGAGGTTAATAAAGAATGTATATCACTCCTCCATTTCGAAATGTCTCTCCTGACCTTAAGAAAATCGTCTGGAGAAAGCAATTAAAAAAAAATCACCGCAAAGACGTAATCAAGATTTTCGCTGCGGCAGGTTCTCTCTGGATGAATGAAATCGTCTGGAGTTGGTTTGAATATAACAGGACGTTCAATATTCTCCACTAGAGCTTTGATCGTGTGTGTGTGTGTGTGTGTTTTTTAAGCAATATTGGTGTCACAGGTTTCTCTTGAGCACAGTTCAATCGTCTGACGGTAGCCGAAGTGGTGATAGTAGTAGTAGTAGTAGTAGTAATAGTAGTAGTTGCAACCCCAGGCTCCTCTGAGTATGAACCCAGTAGTCTGCAGGCTGAAACTGCTCAATCTTGCAGCCTACCATCCTCCTTTCGTGGGGATAGGAAGGGAGCTGAAGGAGGTATGTATAACCGGGCATCTCCACCACCCATTTATATTAGTGCTCTCGACAGCGTGGTCTTACTTGATTTTCATATGTATGTATTCCAATGTTGCTGTAAGGATCTTGTCTATCACTGTGTATACTGTATATGTAAGGTTGTATGTAAATGAAGTAGTACTGTTAAACTAATAGAGTAAATATTCGACTCACTGATATTAACTGTGGTGGGAATACTGGCTAGGGTGCTGCTGTTGATGTTAGTGATGATGGCTGAAGGGTGTTGGTGTTGGGGTAGGTCTGGGTCCTGGTATGGCTGCGTCAGCACTCCGTGTAACAACATCCGGGGTCAAGACACAAGCTTGCTTCCTTCTGGTGGTGGAGATGATGGTGGTGGGGAACAGTGGCGGGGGTCGTGGTAGGGTGGTGGAGTAGGTGGCGGAAATTCAGCTGTGTTGGGCTTTACTCAGGTGACATTTCACTCACTTTCGGTGTTTCTTCTTCTTGTACGTTTGATTTTCTTTGCTTGTTGAGATTAACTTGCAGGCTTGTAGCGTTGTTGATATACTTAGTTTATCACTGCTACTGATTCTCGTTGATCGAGGAGTTGCGGTTGAGCTGGTTAGAAGTGAGTCTTATTTGTTTATTTTGCTGATTGTTGCTTGTAGAGGAGTCGCAGATTGCTGTGATTGAGACGTTAATCGGCTTCGTTTATAGCTCGCTACCACTTCTCAGTGAATGTAGTTTTATCGTAGTTTAAACTCGTAAGGCGTTGTTTGTCGTAGTTTAAGGCTGTTCACCAGTCTCGCGTGGCGTAGTTTTTTTTTTTTTTTTTTTTTTATGCGAGGAAGAAGGAACCAAAGGCCATGAGCCCGCAGTAACAGTTCCCTCCAAGAGAAAAACAAAATACAATAGAGAGCCAAATTCAAGATCCGATCATTTTGAGATGCCTGGACACACTGCGTTTGAAAGACTGGAGATCATAGGCAACAGGAAATACAGACAGAGGGAGACAGTTCCAGAGCTGACCTGTTGCATAAATGAAAGACTGGGAGTAACGGTTAACTCTTGCATTAGAGAGTTGGACAGAAAAGGGATGAGAGTTTGCTGCCAGACGGGTGCTACGCGCCCGTCGTAGAGGTGGAGGAATGCAAGCAGACAGTTCAGAGGAGCAGTGACCATTAAAGTAGCGATAGAAAAGAGATAAAGATGCAACAGTGTGGCGAAGAGACAGAGGTTGAAGGGACTCAGTAAGAGGAGGAGAGTTGATGAGACGAAAAGCCTTTGACTCCACCCTATTGAGAAGAGCTGTATTTGGGGAGCCTCCCCACACGTGAGAGTTGTACTCCACACAGGGGCGGATAAAACCCCTGTATAGAGTCAACAATTGTGCACGGGTAAAGAAAGAGCGGAGTCGGCTTAGTACACCCAATCTCTCGGAAGCAGATTTTACAAGAGATGTAATATGATCTCTCCAAGATAAGTCCCGAGTAAATGAAACCCCAAGCATGTTCAAGGATGATGCAGGATTAAGCTGAATATTATTAAACATTAGTGGGTATACCTGTGGAAGGTTTTGTCGGGTTGATAGGTGTAAGAACTGAGTCTTAGATGCATTAAAAACAACCATATTATTTTTACCTCAATCAGAGATACGAGCCAAGTCAGACATTAGGTGTGCCATAGCCTTATCCCTTGTTTGTTGAAGTAACTGTTGAGATGGGCGTTGCGGGAACCGAATGGAAAGATGAAGGGTAGAGTCATCAGCGTATGAGTGGATAGGGTTAGATGTACAGCTTAGAAGATCATTGATGAATAAAAGGAAGAGAGTTGGTGATAGGACAGAGCCCTGAGGAACACCACTGTTGATAGATCTAGGAGAAGAACGATGGCCGTCTACAACAGCGGCTATAGAACGACCAGAAAGGAAGCTAGCGATGAAGGCACAGACAGAAGGATAGAAACCGTAGGAGGGCAGTTTGGAAATTAAAGATTTATGTTCGTTATTACCGCTTGCCACCAAGTCTCGATAGCATGATACTTGTAGAGAGATAGGGAAATCGATTGTGGATCGCTAAGCTCAGCCAGAATAAAGTAGTGAGACGTAGTGTCAACGAGGTGAGTTACAGCACTCTTGGGTTACTGAGTTTTTATTACACGGTTTTACCAATAATGAGTTACAACATAACGGAGCATGACCCTAGTGTCGGATCTACTCTCTAGCCCTTCTCTCCACTTTCTCTCTGATCTTCGTGTTATCTGACCTACTCTCCAACCCCTTGTCTCTAATCTCTAACCCCTTCTTCTGATCTGAAGGGAAGCTCTCCGACATTATATACAGCTTGGAGAGGCTGTGAGTGTCTGGCAGATTTCCTTTCACGTGGACTAACCGCGTAGGGCTGGTTACTCCACGTGTTTGAATACGTCATGAAATTCTTGGTCGTCTGGACTACGAGGGAGTTTGAGATACATCACATGGTTAAGGATTCTTGATGGTCTGGGACAACATGGTTGTGGATATACATTATGTGAATTGACATTCCTAGTGAGAAACTGTGTATGTCTCCAGCAGACACTACTTCCTGTACATTGTGTTTATGAGATCCATACTAATGCCTATATAATGCCTATATAACTATTGATGTTGTTGTGAGTGTTGCTTCCATATTTGGAAGCAACACGCTGAGCTTAGCGATCCATAATCAATATCCCTATCTCCCTACAAGTACCAACGACCATGCCATCAAGAGTGCCACCACACGAAGGCGTCCCTCTCCAGCACTGAAATAATATGAGACATGTAATTCGCAGCTAAAATGTTAAAGGTGCCTAAACTGGTACTCACAGATGTGCTCAAAGTCGTACTCCGAGTGATTCTCTGTGTGGTACTCTAAGTGACTCTCAGCGTGGTAATCAAGGTAGAGCTCAAAACGGTACTCTTAGTAATGATCATAGCGGTGCCCAGTGTGACACTCAGTGCTTAGTAGTGGTACGGGTGCCCATCGTAGTACTGAAAGTAGTGCTCAGAGTTGTGCTATATATATCATTCAAAGCTGTGCTGAAAGTGATACTCCATACTGTACTAAAAAAAAAAATGGGAGACTTTAGCTTCAAGATAATCTCAAATTAGTGTTCAAAGTGGTGTTTAAAATTATCGTGCTTAAAGTACCCGAAGGGGTACTTAGCATTTTGACTGCTAAGACAGCTCTCAAATGAAAAAAAAAAAATGTGTTATCTTAAACATATATAATTCTTAGCTGTACCAACACCAACGATATTTGATTAGACTTTTTGAATGCTTGGACTTCTCTCAGCTGAATAAGGTCGGCTGGTGCTAGTCAGACTACAAAAAAAACAAAAAACAAAAAAAACAAGTGCACTAATATCAGTGAAAGGGTAAAATGTAGTCAAAGTGGTAATCGAAAGAGTGCACGAGATGATGGTCAAGGCGGAAGTCGTAGAATGTTTGAATTTGAGCACAAAACGACGTTCTGAGTGAGTCTTGAAGGGATGTTTAAACTTGGGCTCAAAATGACTCTCCAATTTGCTCTCAAAAGGTTGTTTAAACTCTTACTCATAATGACATTCAAAGGGGTTCTCACTGGGATTCTTAAGTCAGTACTAAAAGTGATGCTGAAAGTGGTGTACAAATGTGAGCATAAAACTAATTCTCAAAATGGGACTCAAAGGGGTGCTGCAAGAGGAAGTTTAAATGGGACTTTTAATGGTTTCCAAAAATGGTGGGTAAAAGGAATTCAAAACATGTCTAATGTGTTTTTGATAAGCATCAGTGGTGATTTAAGTATTGGAAATGGTGTCATAAGTAAAATTAAATACTGTACAGCAGTGCATAAGCAGTTTTGAACAATTTTCAAAAGATTACTCAAAATGTTTCATAAAATGGTTCTGAAATGGACTTCAAATTCTTTACGCATTCAGAAAGTTGTTCAGACTGGTGTCTTAATGGTACTCAAAGTGATGCTCAAAACTGTGCTGAAATGGTCTTCGATTACTGGTGCTTAAAAAATATCTTAATGGTGTTTTATCAGCGCTCAAACCGATGCTGATAATAATGAGTATTGAAGAAGGGCTGGACTGTGCCTGTGTGAATCTTGTATGAGAGAGTAGATGGATGCTGCTCTCAGGAGGGGGATGTAATTGTACGTCAAGGAGTCTCCCCAAACTAATTTAGAAGATAGATCAGCCGGTGCAGGGCTGTTTCCGATGGCTGGCCCCTGTTCTAATATATTACTGTTACCTGTATTTCTCATTAGAGCAAGGTGGGGGAGGATATCGTGAAGAAGGTTGAGATGTCCTGGGAGAAGGAGCTGTTAATAAGGACCGAGAAATGATCAGTTATCGCCTTAAATGATGCCCTCCTTCTATTACATATAAAAACTTAACTTCTTCAGTACGATTCTTACTTTTCATTCTTGCCACCAACGGACGACTTTACGAAACTCAAGAGAGATTTGATACAGCCGTTAGGCCCTTTGTAAACACCTTTTCCAATGGGATGTGCTCCTGAGTTATGGTTCGAGCTCACCAATTAACTGGTAGTAGAGTGTGGAGATCTACTGTACTGTATACCACGTACAACAAACTTTTGCTTTTTTTTAAAGGCTGTTAAACTGCATCAGATCTAAGCATATACTTGGAGAGCTTATGAAAAAAGGGATAGGAGTTACACAAAGGACTTTTTCTCAAAATCAGCCACCGCATTGCTGATAAAAGCCCCAAATCGCCAAACTGAGCACCATATAGCACCAAAACTGTGGTATTTCGGGAACTGTTAAAGTTACAGAGGATCTATTCACATAACTGGGAAGTTTAAGGAAAGATAACAAGTGTTACTGAAGTGGCTTCTCTCGAAATTCGCCACAAAATTGCTGGAATTAAGCACCAAATCGAGAATCAAAACTGTATTATCTCGGAACCTATTAAAACTAAGGACTACCTACACACATCGTTGGAATGCTTCTGGAAAAGTTATATATGCTGCCAAAGGGGCTTTTTATCAAAACTAGCCGCTAAACTGATGAAAGAAAAATACAAGTCAAACTGAGCGCCAAATCTGGGTTATCTCGGACTTGTTATACCTATAGTGTCACTAAGCACTTAACTGAAAAGTTCGAAGAAGTGCAATTGGTGCTACTTAAGAGGCTTCTCCCAAAGTAAAAAAAAAAAATCTTTCTACTAAAAAAAAAAAAAAAAAAAAAAAAAAAAAAAAAAAAAAAAAAATTTGTACTGAGGGAAAAAAAAAAAAAAGAGGCAAGTGATTGGTTGATCATGCTTTGTCATGAAGGGTCAATGCCGCTGCACTGATAGTAAGCACGTTCTGAGAAAAGATATACTATTATGAGGTTTGCATTAACATCATTCAGATACGATAACACACTTCTTCTTTTAGCTAAAGTACCATTAACATTGGCATGCTTGCTTACTCGAACACGTTCCACACTTTCAAGTGTGGACGCATCAAACTTCATGCAAAATTATCTGGTACCACCAAGAGTATACTCCTAAAGACATCAGTGTACTGAAGTTTTATAAGTCAATACGAGGTCTGTCTTTGTGTACCCCTTTCTTAGTCAGTTTTTTATGGACGTCTTCAGCTTGAAGTGCTGTACAAAGAAAGGTCATGTTACTTCTGATACAATATGATTTCATTAATTACTTAATTACGGTGACGTCACATTTACTTACTTATTTGCACCACAGGACTACTTAACCTACTAAATTATAGGCCTACATCTCTCCCTTCCAGCTCAAGAACCCTCCCTTAAACTGAATAAAAGCATCAGGCAGTAACATAATTAATTCCTTCAATATGATTTCTTTTTCAAATTATTCTCACTACCACCAGACGAGTTTAATTCAGAAAAGGATGTCTAGCGATGAAGGGCTAAATAAGCGATATGCCAAACCCCTCCAGTTCAAAAAGCCTCTCTTATGCTGAATGAAATCGTCTGCAGGCAGGAAATTTGAGCTGGAAAAGACGTCAAAGAAATTATGGAGTCGAATTGCAGTATTTACATGAAAAAAAAAAAAAAAAAAGCGACAAAACCTCATTACCGTGCTGATGAAGTGAAATGTCCCCGATAAAGTAGTTCAGTGACTGGGCTGTTTGGCTGGCGGACGTGGATAAATAGCAGTCATCAGTAGCAGAGCACCTGTTTAATTGGGCGAAGCGACTGGAGTGCCATAGAGTGTATAATGGCATGAAATCTATCAGCTGATCCAATTACACCCACTAGCTAACCTTTACGTTGTATTGATTGGGGAGGTGTGTGGTGGTGGTGAGGATGGATTGGGTGAGAGACAGACAGACAGACAGAATTTTTATATGCAGATAAAGATTAATAGTTTGACTGACAGACTACGACAGACAGAAGAAGCACATTCATCCTTTTCTCACTCGCTCTCCTCCACACTGAGTTTCGACACCACTCATGATGCGCAGTCGAGCACCCACGCAACTGAACCCTGCGAACCCTGGCTGTCGAGTAGTTGTGTATCGGTTTAATGGGAAGTCGGAGGAAAAAAAAAAGGGGGGCGGGGAGGAGGTTGCCGAGATTAGGTGGTGGTTAACGAAAGAGAAAGAAAACAGACATAAAAAGCCGCCAGGAATATGAGCTCTGCGTAAAATTGTTATTATTATTATTATTATTATTATTATTATTATTATTATTAATATTACTGGAGGATGAGGGGTGAGAGATCAGGAGGGAGAAGGGGCCCAAGATAATTAGAAAGGGACTAAAAGGGAAGGGCATACAAGGGGAGAGTGAGGTGGGAGAGGCAGCAAAAGGGGCAGAAATGTACCTCTGATATTAATTTTTGAGAAGCGAGTATTTGAAAAGGTATCGACTGTATCTAAAGAGAAAAGATAATCAGGTGTAACAATTTTAGAAAACCGCGTAACTTTAAGTTTTTGCGCATGAAACAGTATTTAAATGAGGCAAAAGTTGTATTTAACTCCTTCCTTACGACATTATTTTTCTAGTTCTGATCATACTTTGGAAATATTTAGAAGTGACGAAGGTATTGAAGGCCTAATATATTTCTCTTCCATTCTGAAAAGTCTCTCTTGCGCTGGGGATAAAAAGTAAACGACTAAAGGCAGTGAAAATCAATTATTAAATACGCCATCGGATTCAAGTGTTAATCCTGTGTACTGTGTCAGGATCCGTTTGTCAATCCCTCGCTCTGCTTTGTACCGCCAAAAAAAAAAAAAAAAAAAAAAGCCTGTTGAACGAGACTTTCAGAATAACTTTTTAATCTGCAATCTGGATTTTTACGAGGATGCGGCTCTTCTCGTCGCTGTTTAAACTTTCAGTGTCTTAATCATTCGCAACTACACACGTAAACACACCCACACACCACACACAATTACATCCAAATACGCCATATACTCGTACATAGAGACACATACCTATGTATCAATGTACCTTTGTGTACCTGCAATGCAAATCTAACACACATAAAAAAAAAAAGAAAAAAATCGCAAAGATCCTTTCCCTTCGTGATGAATAAGCGAATGAATTTATGGGAAAACAGGGAGCGGTGGGAGACAAGCCGATTTTCTTCACAAAGCCGCTGACCTCTGACGCCCCCAGCTGAACTCACTCACAATCCATCCCACCAGCCTCATCCAGGTCCCTCCTTTCCCTCCCCCCCCTCTCAGGGCTGTCAAACTTTTCAACAAATACTGTTTCCCTTGCCCCCTTATTCACTCAGTAGTATAAACAGGAACCTGTACGCAAATTCGGTTGCTGTGTGTTGTATTCCAAGTGTATGGTTGAGACAGCAAAAATTGACAGCCTTAATGATTCTCGTATGGTTAATAGGCAGTATTCCTAATTCTTCTCCCTCCTCTA